>NW_024352785.1:3498275-3587912 GCF_902729225.1 Pteropus medius | reverse complement strand
TCTCTTCCCTCCCTGGGGAATGGAATAGTAACATTTACCATGAGGGTGGAAAAGTGGGTGGGCTTTATTAGCAAGCAAGAAGCAAAAAGATACAGCAGAAGATGAAGTGCCTGGCCCAATCTGGTGTGGCAGAAAATGGGGTTTTAGTCATTGTTTCTTTATTTCATTCTTCAGATGCTACCTCACCCCACCTCAAAAAAAAAAAAAAAAAAAAAAAACTGAAAAAATGCTGTTGCTTATGTAAATTCTAAAAAATCATAGAAATTGGGATAAAAAATGTTAAAAATATTATTCCAGCCTATTTTTTCTCAAAAAAAGCCTTCAGAATGGTATTCTCCTATGCAAATAGATTGTTAATTTCTTCTATTATTATAATTCCTCAATTTTAGTTGTGCTACCCAGCTAAAGACTAGGTTTTCCAGCCTCTCTCAGTGTTAGGTCCAGCCATATAGTTTTGTTCCAAACTTCTCTCTATTCTCTTCTAGCTAATTGGAATGAAGTCAGAATGTTGAGCACAGGAGCAACCATCTTGCACCATGTGTTGGAAAATATATTTTGAAGATGATAGAGCAACAAGACAGAGGAAAGCTGGTCGCTTGGTAAATTTGTAGAGGAGAACTGCCATACTACCTTGTATCACAGAGAAGAATAAACTTTTATCTTTTTAGCTTGGCATCTCATTTATGTTAGCCAAAATGACATCATAACAAACATACCTTTCTAAAATCCAGTAGTCAGTTCTTTCGACTTAAAATGGGGATAATATTACTTATCTAGAACTGTTGTTAAGATTAAATGAGATAATTTTTTAAAATACTCAGTATCATGTCTAACATATTCATTCAAGAAATGCTGCTATATGTTTGATTTTTTAAAATAATGGAAGCTTTGTGCTAAATCTTCAATATCTCACTCTCTTGACCTTTCATAAAGTTACTCTACTAACTCAACTTTGAGTCAGTCTAACAATATGTATTCATTGCACTCACAATGTGGAAGAAATCATGTAATTATGGAGTCTGGGCAAACAAATCTCCATGGTCCCCAGCCTTAGCTGAGTTTCTGGGAAGTTGTGTTACATGTCATTATCTTTACATGTCCTGGGCCTACTTTCCATGTCACTCAGGAGTACTCCAAGGTATGACCACTCTGCTCAAACCACTTACATCAATCCTCCATCCCCCAATGGTGAGGATGGAATATGTCACAATGATTCCTTCAATTCCCACCTCTGTTTCCAAAACTATATAAATCTAAACTCACTCTTCTAGTTTCAGAGGAAGAAGTGAACCACTTTCTGAACACTTGATCACTCCCTGTTTCCTTTAGGACCTGAATTCTTCACTGATTTTGTCATCCTTTTATATGTTCACTTTTTTCTATGTATCTTTTACATATGTAGAAAAGCATATGCTCAAGTCTATCTCCACGTGTGAAAGTCCTTGTCTCTAATTTTCTCTCCTGTACTTATCACTTTTTCTTTTTCCTCTCTATAATCAGGCTGTCTCTATATCGTTGTGTCCAATTTGCTCTTTAATTCTCTGCTATCTGGCTTCTGCTCTCATATCTCTAATGACACTCTTCTAAGCAGTGTCTATCTTAATAGCTCTCATATCCAACCCTTCCCCCCTTTTCCTTTATTATTTATTTAATTAAAGCTTTTATTTATTTTGGCCTGAATTATTGTCAAAACTTTTCAAGTTCCTTTTCCTGTATTCTTGATCTAAACCATCTAGTCACCTCAATTTGGGCAGTTCCTAAGACACAAATTTGTACATGTTACTGTATTGCTTAAAAAGCTTTCTAATCATTTACAAAATAGGGTACAAATTCTTTGTATGGTATACAATAAATGACATCCTTGAACTGGTCCATGACAGTCTCTCCAGCTTTATTCTTGTCTGTGTATTTCAAACCCTATTAATTCTTAGCTGTCCACAGCACGCCAAACATACCAGGGTTGTCATGCCTCTGCATCTTTTCTTCCTTTGCCTTTTCCCTCTCCATTACCCTTCTGGATATGGGAAGTGAAACTTTAAGGGTTTTGCCATATATTGCCAAATCAACCCTTTTAAAAGGCATGGAGTTGACATTCTTTCTAAAGTTTATATATATATATATAAAATCTTTGCCGCAAATAGATTCAAGAATTATACTATTTATTTTACAGATCTGGAAGTTTAAATTGTTTCTCAAGGATGCCCAGCATTATTTCAGGCCTGAGTCTTAAATTTAGATCTTCTTATATAAACCCAATGCTCCAATTTTCACCATAACTGGGATGCAAGTGTTCTCAAGACCAGGGAATGGGGGTGGTAACTGGAAAATAAATAATAAGGTAGGGGTCTTGGACCCTATTAGCATAAATACTTCCATATCTCTCATAGAGTAGCTTCCCTAAAAGCCTCTCCAAATAACAGGTTGAATAATTTCTATCATTAAACTTTGAGGGTACTATAGGCTCTTGAAAAAGATTAGTGGTTATTTCTTTTAAAATATTTAGATAGGCTCTTCTTATTTGCTACAAATTAGAAAACTATGGCTATTTCCCAGTTAAAATAAAAGGATTATTACCTAAAATATCTTTTATCTTAAAATTTTCTTACCAGATGCTATTTTAATTTTGAGACAGATAGACAGATGTCTAGTATCATATTTTCTTTTGCAATGATAGAGAAATTTAGGGAGAAGTGAAAAATTTGGTCAAGGTTATAGAGGTGTGATAAGAGTAAAATTACTCTTCTTCTTAAACACTTGCTATTTGCCTTGATTTTTTTAAAAAATGAAATCAACGGCTTCACATCAGCTACTGATCAGGTACCAGATGGCAAAAAGTTTCAGTCACTACCACCTAGGGCTATATTCAAACCAATGAAAGGCCTGTATCTCATTATCGGTCCCTTGAGCTCTCCATTCTCCCACATGGTACTGTCTTTTTCAAGTAGAAAAGTGACATTATTTTAAAAACTGCCTTTGTTTCAGATAACCAAAAATTCTGATAATTTAAACAGATTTGTCCTTTAGTTTTTTTGATTTTGCATGACATTACTAAACTTGCATTGAATACTACTGCAACAGAAATTTATAAAATCAAACTAAATCAAACTAAAGTATTTGATAAAACCCTGGAATCTTGCTTCATGTCAGAAATTATAGGAGATTGAATAAGGTTGTCAGGTTTAGCAAATAAAAACATAGAACATCCAGTTAAATTTGAATTTCAAATAAAAAAAATACTTGTTTTTTTAGTATACATACAGCCCAAGTATTGAGTAAAACATACTTATACTCAAAAGTTATTCATTGTTTATCTAAAATTCACTTAGTCAGAATTCTGTATTTTATCTAGAAACCCTGTGAATAAAGAATAGACAGTTCAACTTATTTTATATAACTGAAAACACAAGGACATGTTCGTTGCTCACAACGTGTGTTATGATGTTCACGAAAGCCACTTTGTGTTCTGTGGGAGACAATCATGTCTTAAAACCATTATTATAATATTGAAAGTCAATGAAGAGTAAAAGAGTGAAAATTGACTACTGTTTTGGCTTCAAAATAAAATTACATTTTGCTATCATGAAAATGAATGCAGCAAAATAAAAGGTATTGTAGATTTTTAAAGTCTCTCTTGTAGAACTAGAACTCAAGAAATTGTTCAGAAATTGTTTTCTGCTTTTTAAAATAAGAAAAACATGCTGTTCCTAGTTGGAAAACTACTGGGCAAGTTTTAGGTTTAGCAACACTGAATAACAGACTCAGAATTGTTGCATGTATTTCTCCATCATTCTCTCCATCAGGTAAGTCTGTGAAGGTAAAAGTGCAACTCTTGCCATGAGTATGGTTCAATAGTGTCTATAATTAAAAGGCAGCACACAGATAAAAAGGGAAACGTGAAAACATTTGTCTAGGTACAGATTTTATATTTATTTTATTCTTTTTATCTTGTTTCAAGAACAATGAAAGAAATAAGACATTCGATAATTTACCTTTCTAATATGTATGCATATGAACTCAAATCACAGAGCCATGGTAACAAGGACGTTAATAGTAAATATAAAGAGTACATTAGAATCCCTTTTGGGTATATATTCTTAACTCGGTCCACAGAGATTTACGTATCTAACATCCTTCAACATTGATGAATAGAATTCTCAGTCACTGAGGAAAGTATGTAAATCCTTGCAATTTAAGATGTAAGTATCCCTACCTCTAAGGATTAGCTTTATGAAAACTAACAAAAGCAATGAAATCGAAAAGTACAGGAAGCTGATATTATGTGATATAAATAGTAAAAGTTTTTTGAATTGTAAGATATACATTCTGATATTAATTGTAATGTGAGTACTGATCTTCTATAACCATAGTTGGTATTTTAACACAGCTGTTATTTGAAAAATGAAGCACTATATTTCACTTTTCACTTTTTTTTCAAATGTTAAGGGAATAAATGTGTCCTGAGTATGCTATCAGCCTTTTTGTCTTCTGAAAATTCAGACATTTGAATATCTTCAGTGAATAGTATTTTTTCCCCCAAATAACATAAATACTTGGTAACACAAAATGTCCTCATAAAACAAAAACAACAACAAAAACTTTTTTTTCAGCGCATTACGTAATTATGATTTATTTTATGGACGTCTATCTTTATTTATTTCTGAATTCATGTTTTAAACAAGTTGGCAGTGTGTCTTGTTTTGTGATTTAAAAAAATTAGAATTATGTTTGTAAATTCATGCTAATTTTAAATATTCATATTGAAAAGAGGTTATTTTGTTCCCAGAATGCTGTATTCTTTTGGAATACAGTGATTTTTTTTTTTTGGGTGGCAAGGATGGCAGACTTTGGAGGAATCTGTTTTGTGTCAGAGAGCTGAAAATGAACCAAAGCTGAATGATCAGTGACATGTGAGAGAGACTGAAAGGACTTACGGTGGCAAGAGTTTTATGCACACTTCAAAATCATGAAAAACAGTTATTGGGAAAATGTCATGTATTTGCAGTTCACTCTACATGCTGCTTCTAATCTTATTTGTACAAGTACAGGCAAACATCTGCTAACAACAGAGATCGTCTCTTTCTCTTTGTTACAATTTAGAACTGATCGCTGTGAAGGAAGGTTGACATGAATCCCAGAATGGGTTTAATTACAAGTAGACATAAAAAAGTAATTGGCAGAATAAGTAAGAGGTTAGTTAGCAGGTTTCTTTTTTATAGACCCACAATATTCAACTCGAGCAGCAGTGGTAATCAATAAAGAAGAAATACATCAATTTAAAATTCAGTCATCTCTTTCTCCTTTAGCTAATTCCCACAAAAGCATTTTAATGACAACTCTGTTATCTTAGTACACAATTTAGCAATGACTCAATAAGCCAAACTGGAAAATTAAAGTAGGATGAGATATGGAAGAAAGAGAGCAGGTAGTATAAAAAGACTACCTCTCAAAACTTATCCAAGTGTGATGTGATAAAAAACCATAACTCTATATATCAACATTTTTGCATTCTTGGCAGCCTTCAAATAGGCCTGAAAATTTAGCTTAGTGATATCTTCTCTACTGAAGGTTTTTGTATTATAAATAGCATAAATCTCAGAAACAAGAATCTGAAACTTCATTTCACAAATATGTTTCTTTCCTCTTCAACTGATTATGTTTATACTATCTCACTTTGTTCTGGGGACGAAAATTGGTTTCTTGGGTCATGCTGTTATTAATATGATTTTTTAAAAATAATTGATTTAACATAGAGGTCGGTTGAGAAAACAGGCAAAATGAAAATGATAATTCTTGGTGTGAAAACCTCAGGAAGTGAAATAGAACACAATGGTGTCTTTTGCTTACTTCAAAATGTCTAAGTAATTTTTAACTTATCGATGGTACAATCCAACAAAAATTGGGCTTGCCAGGGCACTGCTGTTCATGGGGTGTGACTAGTTCATTAGAAACTTTGCTAGATGGTCAATAAATACTTCGCTGGGGTTTATTTAGTTCTGGTCTCTTCTAAGCTCAGTGTTTTCTTCCCATTTTAGAATTAATTTTTCTGATAAATCAATGTAATACTTATTTGCTATAAAGGTAATAATAAGTTCTATCTATTGATTACTAGGTTTCCCTCCTCCTGCCATCTTGTTTCTTGTTGCTTTATGTGAAAGGCCTTTTTCTACAAGTTTAACCAGACTAAAATTACCTAATTTGAGGTAAAAATTGATTATAATCAATAATCAATTAGTTTGCAAAACTAATTTCTGTAATCCTATAAAGATGAAATTGGTCTTTAAATTAACAATTAACTACCAGTCTTAATTACTATGATGGAAGCATAGTAGGTAATTAGTAAATACTAGTGATTGTCAATTGATAAAAATGCCAGAGTATTGCTTTGAAATTTTACCTATAGTAACATAATTATATAAAAAATAGTAAACCAAAAAATATTCTAGACATATGCTTAAAATATATGCTTATATATATATTTTAATATTACATATATTTTATATTTGCTTTTGAAGATTTTCTGTAAATAAATGTAAAGAAATACACACAATGACATAATCTTTTGGTAAAAAAGAAAAGTAATTGTTTATTGTTAAATCTCCAAACTCACCATTTTCACTTATACTTATGAGCATGCTTGGCGGACTTTGTTTTAGAAAACTACAATAGTAGAATTGTTGCATTTTAACATGCACTGACATAAAAGGATCTGAATTACATCAATCTGTGTGACAAATCAGTGAGATGGGAGTCTTTCTGTCTGAATACTAAATGCCATAATTCAGCACAATTAAAGCATAGAGCCACTGTCTGATTAAAAATAGAAAGGACTTTTAATAGGACGTTTCCCCTGAAGCTGATTAATATTCACATCATAGAAGAAAATGCAAAAAAGTTTGTTCTTTCATTTTAGGAAAAATAAATTTCAGAGTAGTAATTTTACTATCTGTCAGCATTAAAACTGCTATGACAGAGAGTGCATGCTTAATCTGAAAGGGTAAGCTCTGTAGTATAATGCCATTTTTTAATTTTCTAAAATTAAAACCTGCTGAAGTGAAAATGGACAAAATATTCTTAGCTGGTGCTGTAATAGTTAAAAAAGTTTAAAGGCATACTTCAGGAGAATTTGGGTTGTATCAAATGACAACTTCTTGAATTGATTGGAACAATGAAATTTTGAAACATAACTAAAGAACAAATGATTTAATTCAATTCTCAGCACTGGTATATTTACAACTCAACAGGGCTTGCATTGATCAAAGACAACCTGCAACATTAGCTATCAGAAATATTTTTTATAACTATCTCAGGTAATTACTTCGAAGTTAAAAAAATGAAGTGATGCTTGTGGCTTGGTTTTCATAAGACAAGTAGAAAAGTCAAGATCATTTTATATAAACTAAATGATACAGAAATATGACCTGTATAAATCTTGCACAAAATGCTTACATTAATAATAATAACAAAAAATAGTCAAAAAAACCCAAACAAACAAATTTGAGAAAACAAACAAAATATCTTTAATTGATTTAAAAAAGGATTCCCTCAGGATATTTAAGAATAATTATTCCATAAGATCTTCATGAAACTAGACAATTTAGGCAGTATTGTAAGTCTAATGGCTTGAATTGCAAATAATCTAAAATATTTTAAAGATAGTCCAGGCATTTTTACAAGCTGGGATTGTTGTATGCCAACCTTATAGTTAAGAGTATATTTTTGCAATAGTTAAGTATGTACTTACATTCTTCCCAAAATATAAAGAATGAAAATTTGAAGGTAAATTTTTTCTTCAATGTCTGTGGATATGATATTAGAGGGAAAGATCCCCATGATTCATAGAAATGTCATCAAAGTTCTTGTAAAAAATGAATTTTACTGTTCTAAAAATTGTTATGTTTGAATAGAAATATATTCATATCATAATTAGAATAACTGTGGTCTTTATGTAAAAATTCTCAATGTAAGTTTCACAAATATGCCAATGATATATCCAATAGGGATTAATATTTAAAATTTGTAAAGAACTCATGAAACTTAACACTGAAAAAATATAACAATCCAATTAAAAAATGAGCAGAGGACCTGAATAGATATTTCTCCAAAGAGGACATAAAGATGGCCAATAGACATACGAAATGATATTCAACATCACTAATCATCAAAGAAATGCAAATTAAAACTACAATGAGATATCACCTCACACCTGTCAGAATGACTATCATCAATAAATCAACAAACAATAAGTGATGAGGAGGATGTGGAGAAAAGGGGATCCTCGTGCACTGTTGGTGAGTTTGCAAATTACTGCAGCCACTATGGAAAATAACATGGAGTTTCTTCAAAAAATTAAAAATAAAACTACCTTATGATTCAGCAATTCCACTTCTGGGTATTTATCTAAAGAAAACCAAAACACTAATTTGAAAAGATATATGCACCCTTATATTCATTGCAACTGCCAAGATGTGGAATTAACCTAAGTGCTCATTGACCAACGAGTGAATAAGGAAGTGGTACATATATGCAATGGAATATTATTACTAGGCCATAAAAAGAATGAAATCTTACCATTTGTGACAAAATAGCTGGACTTGGAGGGTATTATGCTAAGTGAAATAAGTCAGAGAAAGACAAATACCATATGATCTCACTTATATGTGGAATCTAAAGACAAAATAAATGAACAAACAAAATAGAACAGACTCAAAGATATAGAGAACAAACTGATGGCTGCTAGATGGAGGTGGATGGGGGAGGCTGGGTAAAAAAGGTGAAGAGATTAAGAAGTACAAATTGGTAATAACAAAATAGTCACAGATATGTAAAGTAGCGCATAGGGAATATAGCCAATAATATTGAAATAACTATGTATAGTGCCAGGTGGATACCTTACTTACTGGGGAGATTAATTTGTAAATTATATAAATGTCTAACCACCATGCTGTACGAAACTAATATAAAATAATATTTAATGACCACCATAATTAAAAAAAAAACAAACTTTTGTTAAAAAGAGGGGGAAGGTGGAAGGGAATAAGAGGTTCAAATTTTCAGTTATAAAATAAGTCATGTGGATATAATGTACAACATAAGGAATATAGTCAATAATATTGTGATAACTATGTATGGGGTCAGATGGTTACTAGACTTATCTTAGTGATCATTTTTTTGTGTATGTAAATGTAGTATATAAGTTTAGGTATATAACTATGGTGTATATCTAAAACTGATATAATATTGTATGTTAGCAATATTTTAATAATTCTTAAAAGGGAAAAACATAAAATGTTTCACAAATACACTTTTATTTTTTGATTGAGCTACTTTTAGTTTGAGTTAAGAGTTTTATCTTTAACAAATAGTGACTTTGAAAAGTTTAGATAAACAATGACATAAATCATACTAGGATAGATATGAATGCAGTCTAACCTAATTTTGCATTCAAGGAAACTGAGACCAAGGTACAATGATGAGCAAGTCCAAGTTATTTACTGGCAAAATGAGGGTAAAATCTCGATTCTCCAATTCCAATTCCAATTCCCAAACCACTACTTTTGACCACACAGCCCAGATCACTTTGCTCTTGTGAGTAGAATTTTTATACATCAAACTGTGTTTCAAATGTAATAAAGAAATGTGTTACTTAAAGAGATTCAGAAAGAATCTTTCAAAAGCAAAGAATTTATGCTAAATATAAAAAATAATTTTCCAAAATGGTGGAAAATACTCTGAGGTAGCCTCCATAAGACTTAGGACATGGCATACAACTTTTCTCTCTCATTGTTTTCTTTTGTATACATAAGGGAGCTGGATACTTTTTGAGATACTTTCTAGTTCTAATAGTTCAGTTAAGGTCATACCAGGAATTGCAATGAACTCTAACAATTGTTTGGGTCCTTGACTGGTGGGCTTAATTTTATCTATAAGTACCTTTCTCTTTCTACGTGAGAGAAGGAAAGTGTGTTTACAGAATACGAATTCTTAATAGGAACCATTATAATGGCTCTGTCTTGCTTCATTATTTTTTGGAAGGCCTACATTTCAAAGGGTTTCTAAGATGTACTTTCTCAAACTCCTGATACAGAGTTACAGCCTAGCCCTGCAGTAGAGTATAGTGTAATTTATTGCAGTAGTTAAATGTAATAAATATTTACAGATAGAAAAGTGAATATAACACACACATACACACACATGCCTATAAGCATATATATCTTTTTCTCAGTTTCAGGAGTAGGTGAAATGGTTAATCCTTTTAGTGTACACACAAATCTCTTAGCATACTTTACATTTTATCTAAATAACATGTGCTGAGTTCTTAATGCAGTTAGAGAAAGAGTGAGCTCAGTTCACATCTTCCTTTCTTATCAGTCTTAGTAAAGAGATGGCCCTTTTTGGGAAGGGAAATGAATGAGCTGTCTTGGATTTACCTCATGCAATGAAGTACAGTGATCCATTTATTTTCACGTGTTTGGGGGAGATACTGAAAATTTGGTGATTGTGATACTGTCACTTTCTCTTTGATACATTTCTACCACTTTCCTTCCATTTTTATAGTTAGAAATGTACTTTTAAAAGAGTACTGTAAAAGTTGTTCATCTTGTGTTCACTTGATAAGTCTCTAACTCCGGAGGCTAGAACAGTTGATTAAAACTAACAGGAAATATTGAAAATATAATAAGTTAACTATGTAAAGGTGAGGTTGCTGTATGAAATATAATAATCACCACTGACTGGAGTCCTCAAACAGAACCATATCAACTGAACTCTTATTTTTGGCTGTAGTTTCATTCTAGGCAATCTGATTTTTCTGTCTAACATATAGCAGTTTCATCTCGCTGCATCTCTAATGTAATGAAGAGATATAGATTATTCTATCCAATCAACCAAATTTTGGGGATATGAAGCGTAAGTATGTTTTGATCAGAGGACAATAAAAAATATTAACTACATATTTGAAGACAATATCTCCATTAGCAAAGTGTATTTATTGAGCACAATGTGTCACTTCAGATAAAGAAAACTTTAGCTGCATGGATCTTCCCTTCTGTACTTTGAGGACATTCTAGAGTTAGAATAAGTAAAGACTAAGTTATGCAAAAAACGGGGGATTTTTGATGGCCTTCACAGATAATTTGATACTTTTGAATGGAGTAATTATTACATAACTTTTAGCAGAAATAAAAAAAACGCTCCAACTTAAAAAATATTTAAAATTGTTTGAAAATGTATAAAAATGGTAAATGCACAACTGAAGTGATGAAACCTTTTGTCTAAGATTTGATAATAAATAGTTTTTAGAGCCTTTTGATGGCTGAAAGGGAGATATAAAACTATAATAACTCTTCTTGTTTTTTAAGTATATTCTCCTAAGTCTGTCACTTATATGTGATTATTGAGTGTAAAAAATGAATGTGCCTTAAATGAATAGAAGATTTTTGTCCAGGAATAACTTCAGAGTCAAATTAACTCAATACACAAAGTGGAAAACATCATATTTTGAAACATGACAAAAATAATTACATTGCGATAGTAGTAATTTAGCTAACATTTTTGTCTTTAAAAGGCTTTTCATCCATTTCTTTATTCAGTAAGGAAATGGTGCCCATTTGCACTGAATGGATAGAGAAAATTATTGGTGAATGCATCTAGAATTATTGATTATGCTTAGGCATAGCAAGAGCTGTTAAAAGGAGTCTGAATCAGGGGGATTGAGCTGAATTCTCTCCCTTGGTGGTTCTGTACTTTTCTTTCCCAACCATCCCCCTTCCCTCCCTTGCAGAACTTTCAAGATCACAGGGATACACTGAATTAAAAAATGTTGCTGAGAAGATATTTATAATAATTTGTGATAATGAGGCAAGAAAAGCATAACATAAGGCATATTTATCAATCCAGTAGTGTGCATTTGCATTGATATTGGAGAAAGAACTGGAACTTGAGTTTGATGCGAGGGCTGTATGAGTGCATTTTAAAAAGGTTGGCTTAATTCTTAGGCTATCGGTGGGAGTAGTGACAGAACTCTCAAGGCTCCTCTTCTACAACTCTGCTTCCATTTTAAGGGGTTGTTTTCACCCCCATCTTCAATAGATTGTGCGATTATTTTAATGCTTTAATGCTTTTTTCTCTTTATTCTTTTCCTTTCTGTGTTTTTTATGTGTTTCAATCCCAGTTCACATCTGTCAATTACTGAACATAGCAATTGAGATGCCTGATTTAGCAAATTTTAGCAAATTTGTTTCAATTCTCGTTATGGTTTTTATTAACTTGATGAAATTGCCAATCTTGACAGTATATGTAAAATGTCAGTCCATAGAGCAGAAACTTTCCTTTTCAGTAATCAGATGATATGAGACAGCTAGCTCATGCATCTGCAAAAAGCGTTTAGGAAGCCTTAAGAGTGAGAAGATGTTCTAATCATTACTTAGGGAAAGCAAGATTATTTCATTTTTAAAGGAGCTTAAGTAGAAAGATTTATAGAGCTAATATAAGGCAAGGTAATAAACCATGCTTTAAACATGTTAAGTATTATATAAACTCTAAATATGTTTTCTAATACCAAGAAATGCAGATGTCATTAAAGGTTTATCAAATGGCCATTGTAAGATTTAGAGAAAACCAACTTGGGGCTCTCATCTTATAAAAGTCTGCAGGAATTTTGTCGAATAATTTTAAGGGAACAGGTATTTTATCCTGAACTTGAATTTGCCTGCTGGCCAATTCAGGCTCAATGGATGTTTTTTACGTTTGATTTTGGTGTGTGTGAAACTCTGCAAAGTAGCTGGATAAATTCCACATCGTCTGGTAGGTAACGAGTCTGGACTGGATCAAATCTTGTCAGGTTCAGATTAGAGTTGACTCTATCTTTAGGGTCACATTTTCCAATCCTCACACCACTTTACAAGGTTCAGTGTGCATGAAATTATAAAACGTGAAGCATGTGAAAATATCTCCCAGGTTGTTTTTGTGGAAAGAAAGCACAGAGAAATAAAGTAATTTTCAGCCCTTTGAGTTTTATTACTTTCTGAAGAAAGAAAATTTGGTTAGGGTCAGTTTTCAAGTTTAACAGTTCATCAGCCCATAATTGCACTCATTATTACAGTAGCCAGCTTTATATTGGAGTTTGATTAATAACGATATGCACTTCAGTAACGCTTTCCATTAAGTGGCACTAATTACTCTGTAACTGCTGTTCAACAACCAAGCAAGTGTAACTACAATGTCATTTTTATGGAGCTGGATTTGCTTATAAGGGTACTTTGATAATGCTAATGTAGGAGTGAAGTAAGTGAGAATGTGGTGCCAAAGTTACTATTCCTTTAAATCCTACAGACATTAAACCATGGCATTCTGAGGTTCTTATTGGTAGAAGAAGCTTTTGATATGGACTCAATGAAAGTCTTTGGAATGTAATAAATAAACATTATCTGCTTGGAACTACTTTGGGGACTAAAAACTCCAGTTTTGAATATAAGAGCATAGGCTTTAATTAGAAGACGGATAAAATCTCCAGTCTACTTATTTATTACCCTGATCCTGGAAAAAGTACTTAAGTTCTCTGAAATTACCACATATATGTAATGATGCCTGCCCACATATTTGTGACACTCGCATTAAATGAGATACTGTCAGTGAAGGTACCTAGTCCATAGTAAAGGCTTTTCTAATGTTTCATAAAGGTATGCTCTCCTCATTCTTTCCGTCATTTAACAGCAGTAGATGGACCCTTACACTGTCAGTAAAATTTCTACTTGAATTAAGATTAAATAAATTAAAAATGCTTTAAAAATATGTACATACATAAGGAGGAAAAGTATTAAACTCTAATAGGAAGAATACAAATTAAACACCATTGTATTAAGAAGCTGGAGAAACTAAACTATAAAGGAAGGAAAGTGTCTAAGTTTAATTCCCAAGGTGGTAATATTACATAAAAACATGGTTCTGGGGCAAAAATTTTAGCCAGGTGTCAGGGAGAAATAAATATTAGAAGGAATGAAGCAACTTGGAGTGGAAAAATTGCAAAACAGAGTGAACATCTATTAAGAGTTGGATTTTTCTGTACTACTTTTGGTTCTTCTGCTAATCATTGGATTTTTTGTGTGTGTGTATGCCCCCAAAATATTGTTGAAGAAAAGAATTAGAATCTGTGTATGATAAATTATTGCAGTTTCTAGAGTGAGAGATAGTTTTTTTTTTTTTTAAGAACCACAGGATATGGGAAGTGTTCCAGCATCTATAGCAGTATGGTTTGCAGATAATGTATTTAATAGAGTGGTGACAGGCCAACTGAATTAGAATTTTTGAAAGGAATCACAAATATTTGGTGGAAGGAAGGTAAAGATCAAAATATCTTTATATTCTGAGATGTCTTTTTATTATTTCCTTCACTTGAACACCTCTCCTTCTAAAATTTCCAATCTGTTCAAAAATCACTTTATAAAAATTAGCTGCAACACATATTCTGGGTCTCGGTGTAAAGTGTTGTAGAAAAAACAGGGAGAGAAATCAGTTAGATATAATTATGTCTCTATAGTTCTGGGTTATTGGAATATTACACAAATGAAAAAGAAAGAAAGAAAAGAAAAAAGAGAGAGGATCTCAAATGACCTTTCTCTTTTAAACTATATCCTTTCATCCTAGTTTCTAATGACATGAGTTATTGCTGGTGCCCAACTATATCATGCAATAATTTAGCAATAAGGCTTTATGACACACTCAGTTAAAAGAGCAGAATTTATTGAGTTAATTCCAAGAGGCAAGAAGACTTGGGTGTAATGAAAAACCTTAAAGGTTGGTGAGCTTATTTTCAGGGATGGGCTCTTTCTGAATGCCGGCATCCCTGATTAATAGCTGGTAAGCATCAGTAATTAAACATTTGGCTCTGGTTTAAGTTGTAATAAACTCTCAACTTTTGCTTGAACTTGTTGAAGGGGTTTTCATACTTCTCTTCAAAGAAGAATTTTGTGGACTTTCACTTATTTAAAAATATAGAATGTGAAAAAATTATAGGTTCCCATAACACTGATATATGGGAAAGAGTCACACCAACAGTGAGCAGAACCCTCACATAAACCAGGAGGCAATATGCCCCAATATCTGAGAAAGAGGGATCAACACCCTCTCCAGCCAAAGATGAACTTGAATCGCTGATCTTTCATGTGGATCATTTAAGTCAGTGCTCTATGTTATCTGTATATATATCAAAGTATGATGTTATACAGAATTGTGACCATTTAAAAATGAGTTTAGTGTTTCTGCTTATACAGGTATATATTAATTTATAGAGTTATGTGGGCTAAAGATATTATAAAAGCTACCTTTCCGCTTCTGATACATCTTTACAAATAAGTCATTAACAATAATTGTAAAAAAATTTAAAATTAATAAACTTCACTCCTGTTAACTAATTTTTAAATATAGGCTTATGTAAATCTATTTAAATATTTAATTTATCATAAAAATTGTCATTTTTAGGGAAACTGATGTCTAAAGAGTTTCTATTGAGACAGAATTGGCAGCAAACCTAATATGAAATATTGGATGGAACAGAGCACAAAAGATTAAAGGCTTATTGATTCAGAATATAGTATAAATTAATTATATGATGGTTACTTTGTCCCCAGCTATAATCAGCCTAATATAGGTTCTTTAAATTTTTAAAGAAGAACAAATATTTAGTTATAGTTAGCAAGGATTCTACAAAAGAAAACCTATTTTTTTTTTTTGTATAGAAATACTATATAGATCATTTAACATTGAAAACAAAAAAAAAATTTCTTGTGTTAAGATTTGTTTGTTGGTCAATGCATTTAGATTTTCTTAAACATAGTGTATGACCTATCTATTACAGATTTTGGTACACCAAATAGCATGTCACAATAAAATATTATCTTGGGCACCTGTAAACACCTGTTACTAAAAATTTCTAAAAGTAAAGAGTTGTTCCTTGTTCTCCAACTCTCTGGAAAACACAAGAACATATAACATTGTTTCATGGCCATAGTAACCACATGAAGGTAAATGGCAAATGTCTCCCACAGTTACAGTATGACTTTCTGGTTGCTACACCAAAGAACATGTAAAGAGAAAGTTTGTTTTATATATCTCTGAGAATGTCAGTGCTTACTAACTTTTCCCCAAGTCGTAAATATGTTTTATTTTAGATTGACTTTGAAATTATCTGCATTTTTAGATTAAATTATATCAGTTGAATAATATAATTTACAATCTGATATCATTTTACTTGCTTTAAATTTTTCTGTAACTGGTAAGTAGGAATCCTAAAGCTAATCATTTAAAATTTTATTGTAAAACCCATGTGCATCTTAAATGTACTATATGTAATAGTGTACATTTTGCTAATTCTCAGATTAAAGTTAGGACTTCAACAAAATTCTGTTCATTCTGACACTTGTTCACTTTCACTTCTCCACCCTAATCACATCTTTATAGCTCTTGGGGCTGAATTCTAATTCATTGGGAGTTTGTAATAAAGCTTTCCTTTAATTCGCAATATGTCCCCACAGATTCAGTGTATTTGATTTCAGAAATCTAAAAGACAACCTAAACATTTAAAATATTATTTAAAAAGAGTTGAAAATGTCTCTCCGATTCATTCCTGGTTTGTAACTAGTAGTCTACCTTTTCAACTGCTTTTTCTGCATACACATCTATTTATTACTTGATGTATATGTTTATTTGTAGAATGTAAATTTAGTATTTTATCATCTAATACAATCCAAATCTAACACACACACAATATACTTTTTAACATTTTTTATACTTTGGAAATTATTTATTCTACATTCTTGCACAGTATTTGTGCCATCAATATTTATTTGTGCAGGAATCAATAATTATTTTTATTTATAGATACCACAACCTTGCAAGATGCTCCCTGTTCTGCTCAGAACTTGTTCCCACCACACTCCACTGTCTTCAGGCCAACAACCAGAGTCAGACCTCTTGTACAGCCACAGATAAGCATAGCCATTGTTGTGCTAAGCCTATTTGCATAGGGAAGTTTAGCATCTGCCTAACACATATCGGCAGGAACTGGGGGAACACTTGTAGGAATGGAAATGAGAACGCTTACCAGGAGAACACAGAATGTAAAACTGGACAGTGAAGAATTTATTGGCACTAGAGCGGTAACCCAAAGTTGGAATTTAGCATTGTGACAAGGACTCCAGGATCTAGTCATTGTAATTTGCTGATTCGAAACCTTAAATCCAGGACATGGTCATGCCCAATAATATAGTATGTTTAGCTTTCAAAATCCAAGCAGCCCATTAGTCACTGTATTTCTTCCTTAGTAGTAGGAGGTGCAAAGTGGAGCGATTGTCTTTTGCTTTAGAGAGAATATCTCAGCACACCACCAGACACTGGATTCTACAGTCTTCTTTCATGTGGCAGGCCCTGGGACCTTTGGGGGTTTATATCATTCTCACTGACACAGAACTGTTTTATTAGGGTATGTAAAGTATTTTTCTGCTTCCTTCTTGCCAGATTCAATTTGTTTGATGTCATAAATATAGTGGACTAGCTAACATTCTGTACAATGTCAAGATGATCTTATCCTGTGACTATACTTCTGTAAAAAACAGGAGAGATAAAATAGCTCTGGGGCAATACATTGATTCTGAACTGCTATGACTTTTATGTGAATGCATATAGCTTTTTTCTTCTCTCTCATTTGGGGTAAAGAAGAAGACATTTGCCACCAGATCAATAGCCACATACAAAAAAACACAGAGGCTGTAGATCTGCCCCAGTAAGAACACATTTAGCATGAAAACTGTCATTGGGAGTTCTATCTGGTGAAGTTTACATTAGACTATTGTCATTTGCTATATTCCATCTGTTTTTTTTTTAAAGCCAGAGAGGTAAATTGAACAGGATGATGGGAAAGATCATCCTTGAATTTAATAAAGGTTTGATAGCATTGAGTAGGTACCTGGGGTGGTACCCAGTGCATCTGTGGAATGCATGTCCTTAGAAAGAGGCATCTGCATTGAATTCATAGTAACAGGATGAAAGACATGAGACGTGCATACAGAGCAATTGTGATGGTTAATTTTATGTGTCAACTTGACTAAGCCACACAGTGCCCAGACATTTGATCAAAATTATTCTGGATATATCTGTGACAGTATTTCTGAATGAAATTAACATTTGAATTAGTAAACTGAATTAAGCAGATTGCTCTCCTAGTATGGGTGAGCCCCATCTAATCAGTTGAAGGCCTAAATAGAACAAAAAGGCTGACACTCCCTTCAATAAGAGGGAATTTCCTCCTGCCAGACGGCTTTGATGTTGTTTTTTTCATGCCTTTAAACTTAAACTGAAACATCGACTGATGTATCAACATCATCTTAGCTGATCAAGCCAAATATTGCATATTTTTATGCTTGGTTTCTCTTTTTCTCCTTTTTTCCATATCTAGTTCATCAGGAAGCCTGGTTGACTCTATCTCATATATATATAAACTGAATGCATCTAATTCTACTTTCATACCTTTTAAAGTTCAAGCTACCTTCATCCCTGACCTGAATTTTCACAGTAGTCTGTTATCTAGTTGCCTCTACTTCTATTCTTATACCAAAAAAAAAAAAAAAAAAATCCATTCTTCACTCTGCCATCAAATATTCTTTTAAAACATAATTTTTTGTGTCATTCTCCTGCATAAAGTTCTCCGTGCTTTTCTATCACATGTGAAGTACATTTTGAATACCTTACTCTGGCTTCTAAGCTTTTCATGGTTTGCTATCTCATGTCCTGTCTCAATTTCCCTCCAGTATGACACTTGCTCAATACCCTTCAGCCACACTAGTTTCCTATCTATTCCTTGACCATGCCAAACTTACTCTCTTCTTGCCTTAGGGCCCTCTTCTTGCTTCCTCCTTACTTTACATAACTTCTAATCATCCAGATATAAGCTTCAGTATCTTCACCTTAATGTAGGTTTCTTGACCACTCAGTATAAAATAGCGATCCAGGCACCTGCTATCAATCTTTACTAAATCTTTATGAAGAATGTATCAAAATGCTAATTAAGGCTTGGTTGGAGAAGGATGTGATAAGAGGTGTGACAGATAAACGCCAGGGCAGGACTGTTCAGTGGAGAATGAATTTAAAAAAGAAGTGAACAGCAGTTAGTTTATTGGAAAAAAAAGTGTTGTCTCCAGAGACTGGACAACAACTAGGTTAAAAAAGGGAAGACATGCAGTAAATAAATGTGAGCCTCAGGGAGGGGGGAGGAGATGATATATGTGCATTGTATGAGTATTACCGACAGAATAAACATTTCAACATAAATTGCAATGTTCAGAGACAATCTTTGGGATCAAGACAGACTTGTAGTTTTGTACTTATTTATTATTTAAAAGGCTTTGCTATCTAAATACTTCACTGGCTAGAAAGATAAATTGGTTATAAAAAGGATGTTATGGACATTTTAAATAAATTAATTTTAAGCTGAATTTAAGTTTTTCTTAAATATAGATTGAACTATTTTATACTACTCGAACTAATATTAGCCACATGGTCTAACTACATTACAGTGCAGTATAACTGTAACAGTAGTCAATTATTTATGAATCAGTGGAAACATCTGGAAACTTGACCTCCTTTTGGCATTAAAAAGACTTGGAGCATTGGCTGTATTTCACTATTAGTGCCACTTCAGTTATTACATGCTCTGCTAATGTTTTATGTAACTAGACTGATTTCCTTTTGACTTATAAGGTCTGCTGTCTATGAAGGGATTGAGTTTTTTTAGGCATTGATGCCTACGTCTATCTCCTTATTGATACAGTGCCCCCCTACCTAATGCTCTCACACAGCGGGAACATTTTATTTTAGTATTACGTGGTATATTGTGTAAGCATCAAAGAGAATAAACTAATTTATTTTCCTGGGCCAATCTTATATTCATGTTTTTTAGTATTTCCAAACTTTTCCTCTTTGATATATGTATTCGTATGTACACACACACACACACACACACACACTTAAATGTTTCTCATTTGTGTCTAAAATATACAATGACCTTACTCAAATGTAGAATTATTTCAGCCAGTTAAAAATGAATGCTTCGGTTTTAGACCAAATATATTTCCAATGTACTTTTCATGGAAAGTAGAGATAGAGAAAGTATATGTTCAAGGACTGATGACATATGTACCAAAACATATACAAACATAAAAATGTCTGCACAGGTGAACTTGCAATTCTACCTCTAGCAAGATAGAGAATATATAACTAAGTGGATTTACCCTACTTAGTTGGATAATCCCAAACTGCAGGCAATCAAGTTATTTGTATTTAGCTTTGTTATTTTCATGCCAACATATTTCCATTCTAATTCATTTAGCTTAGGCTTATTATCAGTCAAGGAATATTTATTGTGAATGTTCCCCATATTAGACACGATACTAGACATTAGAGATAAAAAAGATGAATGAGAGATAGTCTCTGGTTCTAATGGGTTTCAGCCTTTTCATATGGTCTAAACCCAGAATAGCCCAGCACCAGAGTGAAATGTTTAGGGAACTGAAATCGGAGATAAGAGTAACTGTTCTGAGATTAAAAACAAACACAAATAAATACACAATTAGAACAAATGGACATTTTAATACTTAATCTGATTACTTTCCAAAGCTCCTATATTTTCTTATCAGAGTGGTTCAATATCAATGTTGAAAGAACTGAAGTGAAAAAAGCAAAACAAATGATGTGACTCCCTAGAAAGAGCCACAAAAAGTACAACATTTGTAAAGTAAGTCTTTCTAATTTCAATAGAAAATAAATGCCGGGGAAGACATAAACTCAATTGTGGGCATGGAAAACTATGAGCTCTGGAGGACAGAGTATAGACTGTCTCCTGAAATCACAGAAAAGAACACATATTCTGTGCCTGTCTCACCCTTACCCATCTCTGGCAGTTTCTTGTGTTCTTGTTGCTGTTCTTTGTGCCGCATTATACTAACATTAAAATTAAAGTTGTGAGGTATCTGGGCCCTAGAGCTCTAAAAGGCAAGCGCTCTCTAAACTGAGTATAATCGACTGATCCAACACATCATTTTTCCGTGGAAGGTTTGAGTGGGAGATATCAAGATAGAGATAGTAGCTAGCAACTGTAGAATGATTAATAAGTTGAGAGTCATAGTGAAAGAAGGCAGTATGCAGAAGCCATCATCCAGTGAAATCTGTATGATTAGAAGACAGAAAGCAGTAAAATCAGGAGGTGGTAGAGAAACAGCAAGCAAGAAAAATTAAATAGAGAAAAAGAGGTTAGATGTTATTTGCTAGAGGCAGGAACAGCAGTAGCAGAGACAGAGAGACTAGCTGAATCATCCTAACTATAAAACTGGTGTAATGAGTAATGAACGCCTATTTCTGAAGGCTAAACCTCATGCGTTTATTGGCTAACCAGGTGGTACCAACTTCAATGAAAAAGTAAGCAGGAGCTGCAATGACCATACTTAGTGTTTCCACAGAAATAAAGACCTGAGAGAGTCTTTTGCCCTTAGTAAGCCCAAATACTTAAGAGAAACAGACTTTAAATAAAAGTTAAATCATGTGGGAAAACGAATCTCCTAAATAGGTTAAAAATTTTTTTTATATTATTAATTACAGCTGCAAACTTCTATTTGTAAAAATAATCTTTGGCAAGAACTTTGACAAATTATCAAGATTTCTTTTGTCTCCTTCTTTAAAATCAAAGAAATTGGGTTAACAAAGGACCCATGTAGTCATGTAGTAATCATAATTCTGAATGTAGAATCATCTCTTCAATTCCTTTTCCCTATGGAGTAAAGAAAGGCCCTGAAGGTCCCTAAGCATTTTGCTTGGTGAGTACATAAATCTCAGTGAAAATGGCTATAAAGTAAATCCATTCTCTTTCATTATAAAATCAATGTTCTGTTAAAAATAAATAAATAAATAAAACTTCTTGACTGTGGAACAATGTTTCTCAAAGACAACACCAAGAAGGAAGGTTTACTGTGACACAGTGATGGGCCCTAAGAGAAACAGGATGTTGGACGTAGAGATACATCTCCTTCGTGGGATCCACTGTCCACCATACAAATGTTTTTCTCCTTTTCATCTTGTATGGTGTCTAATAGAGTTGGATTATGCCACATTTCTCATCTTCAATCTTTAAGTAAATGAAATGTCACAGTTTCACACCCACGCACAACCCTCGCTATCTTTTTTTTTCCCCAACCCTCACTATCTTTAATGGGAGAAAGTGAGGCCCTGAATACTCAGGACTGGAGTTTCAAGCAAGGAATGAAGCCCTAGAGCTCCCATTTTATCCTTAATAGCACCTTCTTTATGAGTCCTAGCTATAGGACTGCTAGAATGGTTTCTTCTTTTCTTCATATTCCTTGGTTTCTCTCATTAAGTGCCAGTTGACTATCAACTGGCAGGCACAGGTTTCTCATAATCTGTAAGATTCTTAAGAAAAAGAGTGAAAAAGAACATTCAAAACATTTTAGAGTATAGAAGAAGGAAACTAATGACAATTTAGTTTTATTCTCTATGTAATATAGGAGGCAAAGTTAACCACACAGAGAAAAGGTTGGATAGAAATGGATAACAAAGTTTGGAATTGTTACTGTGAAAACATGGCAGGGAATCAACTATAAATGAATAAGAAAATTGCAATAATGGTCCAAGAGCTGATGGATGGTATGCCTTATTATAGTGATTTGCACAGGGTTTTTTTTTTTCTTCCTTAAGTCATGCCCAAATGTCCTTTGGCAGAAATCCATGTTTAAGGATGGAAAAATTTACATCTTTATTTTCAGTAACCTTGAACTGAAATTTACATTTCCTTCAGTTGTGAATATAAGCCACAAACCACATAAGTTAGTAGTTCTTGTGACATTTTACTCAATTGAAATATTAGCTTTTTCATATCATATTAGAGATATAGTACCTCAAAATATAATCTACTTTACTCCAATAGTATTTTTTAAAATTTAATGTGTTATTACGGAAGAGCATATATTACATATTCAATTTTTGGACAATTATATTTCCACATAATTAGATTCTTTTGTATTCTATAATCCTTTTTATATTTAAAATATTTTTAGAAGGGTTCTATGGTGTTCATAGGCTTCATCAAGTTACAAAGAGATTCATGGCATGTAAAACATTAAGAATGCCTAGTTTTTGGTGTCTCAATATTTGCCACACATTATGTAATGCTTAAGACTGAGAAGAATAGGATACAGTGGAATGAAATATTGTTATTGAAATAGGCAGAAAATATAAGCAATTTTGTAGGTTCATCAGCCACTATGAGTTGCTTCTTTTCTATGTCAAAATTTTAATATTATGACTTAAGAGGTATTTTTCTTTTACAAATGCCCAGGACTTTTTGTTACAGTCAATTAAACCTGTCTCATTAATCCTCTCTAACCTTCAGTCAGAATGCTCACACAATATAACATTCATATTTTAAAACTGTATGTGCAACAGCATGATTTAAGGCTGATGAAGCCTTTTTAATACAGGTACTTTATTTGCTGAAATCCATGGCTGCCATTTACAAGTTCTGTGGTTGCTTGCATCAGGGATTTTTGCAGGTAAATATTGATTGCATACCTTTGATTTTTCACTGATTGATAAATTAGTGCTTAAATGAGGTGACTGAAGAAGGCTAACAATTTAGCATCAAAGCAAGGATTACAATACTATAATGGATAACTGTTCCTTTCTGTATTTGCCATGTCAGTACTTCTCCTCTTCATTTTTCTAGCAATGCAATCAACCTTTTATTTTATCAAAACATCCCTCTTCTACTTTTAATTCCTAATTCAGTTGGGGATGGCCCTTTCCCCAGCTTCAGGGGTGAGCATGTAACTCAGGCCAATCAGAGTGTTCTATTCTCTTTTTCATAGTTATTGTCATCGGCAGAGGCATAAATGATTGAGGCAAATAAGATTGATTTTGAAGGTCATTTGTTGGAACTATTGGAAAAAGTTGGGGTTATTGAAATCTTGTATTAAGCCTGGAGCTGTTGGCACCTATCTTTCCACCATGACAGCAAAGCCTGCCAGAGAATGAAAGCTGTAGAAAAGAAGCATTCCTCCCACATGGTAAGAACCATGGTCATTCTGGTGACCAAATTAGAGCCTTGGATCTAGCTGTGCCTGAAATCAGTATATGAGTTTTCATTTTTGTCACCTACTTATGTGAATCTATATGTATTAAGTCATTCTGAGGTTCGGTTATTTGGAATAAAAGAAGTACGGACTAACACAAACATTTTGGGTGACCTCCAAATTCAAATTAAGCTGCAAAGTTGTTATTAACTACGAATACTTGTTGATGAAGCATGAATTAGTCAAAATATGAATAGCAACAGAGGAAAATTATTTCATACTTAAAAAAAATCTTGTTTTAAATTAAATCATAACTAAGTATGGAAGGAGGGAAAGAAAAACTTGATACTTCAGATGATCAATATATTGTATAGGTTAATTATATGAGGGGCTTCTGCATTTATCCTTTGGGATGCCATAATTTCTAAACTGGCATGTTTTGATTATTTGCACATTTTGAAGTCAGAGAATCTAATCAACCTTTCTACTGGATTTGTATTTTTGTAGAAATGATAGCCTATTCTAGGGTGGTCAGTGTTGCCTGGACTATTGTACTAAAGAATAAATGAGTACGAGTCTTGATTACCTTACAAATAAATCTGGTTAACAGTTATATTAATTAAAATGCCTGGTTCTGCGGCTATTCTGAACTATTTATACGTGATTTAATTCATATCAGCAGCTAATTTGTATTTAATGCAAACTAATGGGTTTTATGTAAATGGAGCATGTGGCAGTCTATTTAAAAAACAAATTATCTCTAGTTTCATTTCAGTTATTTTAATTAAATTTAGAGTGTGTGTGTAGTGGGGGGGATACGGGGAAAAGGGATGTGTTATATACGAAGTGATGATTAAATCCAATTTAGGTCTACAGACTAAGAAACAAGTAATTCTCTCAACACATTGGCTCTTTCATAAAGTTTAAAGAAGAGGGTTAGTACATAGAAAAGCCTCTAAGATTCTAGATGGTGTGACTTTCTTAAGATCATGCTTTACAATATAAACCACAATCATTTAGTGCTTATGTAAATAAGTTTCTTTAGAGATTTTTAAATTTGGCTGGAAATTATGTTATGGCTTAAATGCCTAAAATATGTATATACATACATTTTTTCCTGTCTTTGATTTAGAAACTTTAAAACCATTCTATAAATTGTTTAACTAATGTTTACTTGACTTTCTGTCAATAGCTTAAACCTATGAAATCATCTTTTAACTGTAATAAAGCTTTTCCTAGTATATTGTTTATATCGTTCTTTTATTTTTTTCAAAGAGTATTTTTTTCTCTTATTTCCTTAATTTTAAAATAAGTTCTGGAGCTAAAAAGGATTTTGGCACATTCTTCATAGTTTCTGCTATTTAATTCTAGTTTAGAATTGTCTCTCAGCTTGTATAACTAGTTCACTTCAAAGTTGACTAACTTCTCATTCTTTTTCTTGCATTAAGAAACTATTTTTCTGTTTTTATTGCCAGCTAGATCATAAGTTTTTGAAGGACAAGTATTATTTTTTTCATTTCTATACAATGTGATTTTGTTGTATATAGTAGATATTCAATGAATGCTTCTTGAATATCTTTTCAAAAAAATTATTTAAACCACTGAATGACAAGTTTCTAAAATCTTCACTTTCAGCATAAACAAAACATATTTCTTCTCATGCGGTCGGTTACAGGATAAAAACTAAATTCAACGATCTAATCAATCTGTTTTTCCAGATCAAGTTTCCAATATTATCTTAAAAATTCACTAACCATTACCACTTAGAGGTTGTGCTACTGTCATGGTAACATAATGAAGGGCACCTATTGGCCTTTCATATTGGAGTGGGGAAGTCCTCCAAGGGGAGGCGATATTAACATAGGCTTGAAGAAATTTTCTTGGGAAATATGGGGAAAAATGGGTTTTCGATGTAGAACAGCACAGGTCTTCCTCACATAATATGGTATAACATTAATCCCAAAGATTATTCTATGTACTGGTATTGAACCCTTTCCTTAAGAAAGTATATTAAATCATCATCCTTCTTAAAACTTTTTCCAATTTTACATTTATAAAATTGCAGCTATTTAAAAAATACTCTGAATTTCCTCTCTTAAACTATGTCAAATGTTAAAATAATATATATAATTGGTATATCTCCACAGTTATAAAATGTTGTCACAAGCTTGTACAGGAAAAGACAACCAATTTTTAAACTTTATATTTCCTTGTCACCAGAGACAAAAACAGCAAATCCAACAATTGTTTGCGGATGTTAATCCTGGTAGGAATGATCAGGTGACAGCTTCTTCGGTTTCGCTGGTTGTCTAGGGAAGCATTGACTTTCCTACACAGCACATATAAGGACTTCTGGTTCAATTCAGCTGCTGCCAGTTTGGAGCCACACACACGATTCAGCTCCTCTGGAGAAACTTTAACAGATATAATTAGCCATATTTGAAATGAAAGAACATTCACTCAGTCAAAATGATTGGAAATCCATTTTTTACAATGGAGTTAGACTCTAACCTTAGTTAATTAATTTCATCATATTTCACTTCGGGAACATCATAACTATTCAGATGGTATAGTAAATGGTTTGTTTCATACTGGGAGGTAACAGATGCACGAAAATAGGGTGGTCTTATTCATTCTTCAAAAACAGACTGAGAGCGGAAAGCTAATGTGGTATATAGGAGCTACCTCAATTCATGTAACCCCATTACATATGCAAAGTATGATTTAAACAAAGAATATCTCAAGGCATGTAATCTAAGGAAGAGGTGAGAAGAAGAGAAAATATATTTGCAAGAGCTCACTGCTATATTTTTTTTCTAAAGCAAAAAAGTAAGTTACTAAGATAGTGTTATTTGTGCAGTTGCCAAATCCCTCTTCTAACACCCTCTCTTTCAGGCCCTGCTCCCTTCTCAACTTAGCTGCGTTAGCCGGCTACATCGATTCCATTGGCAGGTGATTTATCAGGCTAGCATTTCATCTTCCCTACAAAGGCAAAATGTGCCCTGTTCCTGGGGCTATGAGGGGGAACAGACAAATATTCTTTTGATGCTACAAGGACACCAGACTGATAAAATTTGCTCCTGCATTGAACTTGACATGGAGGTGGAGTGCTTTAACTTTTAAAAGTCTATTCCATAACTCTCAGAATAACTGATGACTCTCGTTTATATTCAAGTTTTCAATGCAGATAAATCTCTTTTTCTTCTTTCATTCTAGGTCCAAAATTTTCACCTTCTATACACACACACCCTGTTATCGCAAACTGACAAAAATCTTTCTACCTGCCGAGTCAGTCAGTCCATCCAAAAATGTATTCATCTATTCATATGCAGTGGGATAGAAAAATATTGCCATTTAAACCAAAGTCACCTGCATTTGCTTTCACTACTAGAGAGTGGAATGATTTATAACCGAGAGAAGATTCTTTGTTTAGAAAAGTACTACAGCCTTTCTTCCCCTTACTTGAGTGGGAAAAATAAGAAGAAAAAAATGAGAGAAGAACCTGGAGTTTTCAAAGGCACTTCAGAAACTAAGGGAAGAAGTAGCAACAAGACCACTTCACAGGTGAGTGACTTGTGCAGTGGCACAAGGCCCTGCATTTAGGAGGGCTTCATTTTTGGTTTAATGTTCTGTTGTCACTGTCTTGAAATCCTTAAAAAAATTTGAACAAGAGACCTGCATTTTTATATTGCACTAGGAGGGCAAATTATGTAGCCAGTTGTGGATAGCAGCACTCATTTTCTTTAATTTAGTTTAAATCTTGAGTTAAATATAGTGAAGTATTGCCAATCAAACGTCTTCAGCCTATTTCCAGGTGTGAACCAATGCAGCAAATAATGTGTAAAGCCACTTAATAACAGTAATGACTCTCATATCCTATAGCCCTGTGTTTTCAGACACTAGGGATGCTTTATTCCATAGGCTTGAGGTTAATTTACGGAATTAGCATTTATTTAATTAGACTGAGAGTTCTATTTTTTTTCCCCCTTTTATGATGTGTCCTGTGGTTTTCCTAAGAAACTGATTTTCATAATGAAGGATGTTAGGGCATGGGCTAACTTAACACAGACTACCTTAAACCTCACTCTTATTTTTTAATTTAGTTTTTTAAAGTACGATGTTCCCTTGGGGTGAATATGAAGGAGACTTGGGTAGGCAAGGTTTTAGTAACCTTGTGGAAGGTAGCTGTTCCTATTCACCTCTCTGCCTTTTTGTCTGAGAAAGTGAGTCTTTAAATGTAACGTTGCAAATGCCAGATACTCCCTTTATGAGTTTCCCTTAAAGCTAGGAAATAACATTCATCAAATCCTGGCTAATGGGAGCTGAGAAAAAAGGCTGTCGGAGGCTTTGAGGAAAAGTTTTCTTTGATGCTAAAGAGAGCAGGAACTCATTCACATTGCTTACCTATGGACATGATTTTATGAACACATGATTCATGGAGCTACAGCAGACATCTTGTGACAATGAGGGAAGAGCCATGAAAATGGAAGAGAGGAAAGATGGAAAGCGCATGAGACATAGATGGATGAAGTCATTTTGTTGCTGACTTGACCAATGCTAAAACACCTACCTCCAGAATTCTTGTAAATTTAAGACAGTAGTTCTCAAAGTGTGGCCCTTGGAGCAGAAATGTCAGTATTATTGAGAAATTTGGTAGAAAAGGGAATTCTTGGGTCCCACCTCATAGTACTGAATCAAAGACACTGGGGGTGAGGCCAAGAATTCTGTATTTTAACAAGTCCTTCTGATAATTTTGATACATACTAAAGTTTAAAAACTATTGCTTTATGTCAGCTATTCTATTCATTGTAAATCAAAGGATCTTAATTTGATTATAAAACATCTAGGCATTTTTAAATTATAATTTGTAAGATTTTACTTTCTTTTGATGTTATATTTTGACAATAAAAGGATTCCTACAATTAGAAATAACTGAACTCAGTATTTAATTAACAGAAATAGTTTATTTAAGAAATTCTGCCTCATGTTTATTGCAGCATTATTTACAATAGCCAAGATATAGAAGCAACCTAAATGTCCATCATGGGTAAATGAAGATGTGGCATGCATACACACACACACACACGCACACAAACATACACACACACAATATGGAATACTAATCAGCCATAAAAAAGAACAGAATCTTGCCATTTCTGACAACATGGATGGACCTTGAGGGCATTATGCTAAGTGAAATAAGTCAGACAGAGAAAGACAAATACCATGTGATCTCACGTATATGTGTAATCTAAAGCACAAATAAATAAAACAAAAATCCAAGCTCATAGATACAGAGAATAGACTGCTGGTTGCCGGGGGTGGGGATGGGGGTTGGAAGGTGGACAAAATGAGTGAAGGGGGTCAAAAGATACAAACTTCTAGTTATAAAATAAATAAGTCGTGGGGACATAATGTACAACATGGTAACTATAATTAATAATATCGTATGGCATATCTGAAAGTTGCTAAGAGCATAAATCTTAAATGTTTCAATCACAAGAAAAAAAAGAATTTTTTTCATAATTCTGCATGAGGACAGATGGTATCTAAACTTATTGTGGTGATCATTTTGCAGTGTATACAAATACCAAATCATTATGTTGTATAACTGAAACTAATATGATGTTATATGTCAGTTAAATGATACCTCAATAAAAAATGATTACTTTGCTCATAACAACCATCTGTGAGAATCATTGTCATCAGATATGAAGCTGATTTGATAGTATATTATTATTTGTCTCATTTTCTAAATTGTTAGTTACATCTTTGCTGTGATCTGGGACTATTTTTGATATCAATGGGGAAAATTGTGATAAATAGAAATATTACAAATTTTTGATTTGTAATATTTGTAATACGAACAATCTTTTTGTACATCCATAAAATAATTATTGGATTTGAAAGCAATATTTCTTAATTAGACTTTAACATTAGTTTGTTACTTTTCAGTATCACTCCCATGTTCTTTGCTCAGGATATTTCCATACACAGCTGTCAGCTTACTCTGTTCAACCATAACTCGACCTGTGTCTTCTCTACTTCTCTAAAGTTTCTTCATTACTTCTTCTCTGCCTATAGAAGTCTTCTTCAAAGTAGAAACATGTGCACTCCAGATATTTTCAAGGTGATAAATTGAGGTGCAGGTAAAAACATTAAAACTATTTATAATTTTTTATCTATTAGGAAACAAATCTTTACTAATAATGTAGCATATGGATCAACATTCGAGTATAAAGATGGTCCATTTTTCCATATATTATATACCGTGTACAATCTGAGAGCTATCTTGAAGTATAAAACTGACATATTAGGCAGTGGGGTCAGTAGAGCCTCCTTAAAATTTTTTTTTTTTTGCTGTCAACATATTGTTATTAATGCAGTTTATTTGTGCAAGACTTAGTGAAGTTACCAATTATATTATCTAGTTTTAACTACATGAACTTTCACAAATTAAAAGTATTCAGATACTACCAAGAAGAAATTGCAAGTTGAAGGAAGTATAAATAATTTAAATATAGGTGAAAATAATGGTATCGGTACTTTTCATTTTGTTCATGGGTATTTTGTCAGCCTTGTAACCAGATAAAAACAAATATGTTCTAATATGACACAATGAGAAGTTTCCAAGTACTTCTCAGGACAATTAAGAAGATTATCCAGAATATAAATTTATATCGATAATTTTTAGTGATGACCCTCACTCGAAGTGGATATTTGCCTTTAGACATTTGCTAATGACAGTTATAGCCATATCTATAACTATCTATTGTTATGTACACTAAACAATGTGTTATTTTATTTTTTACTGATTTCTAAAGTTTTATTGTAGTCAAAAAAGTGTATAGGGTCTTGCCTCATAAAATGAGGTGAAAATTCTTTGCTTCTAATATTAGGATTTCTGGTATCTAAGCCCAACCTGCTTTTCGATTATAATTTTTCTTGACTCTTTCATCATGCTCTGTGTGCTTCTGCTACACTGAAGAAATGCTCGTTCTTCTCCATGCCTAGCTTTACACACTTTCTCAAACTAATCAGCAGGAGTCATTTCACCTTCTCTGAACTCTCATTATGAGTGTTGATACTTTATAGTCTTTTAAGTTCTTTGAGGGTAGAATTTATTATTTGATTCATTTTACATTCCCCATAATGCATAGGATATGGGTTCCAAGAAGATGTGTTAAAAGAAAGGCAGAAAGGAAATAAATATCAACTCTGTGAGCAAAAAATAAATAAATAAAAATAGTTTTTATCTGAAGGTTCAAGCTGATGGAGAGTCACCAATCTATTCAAATTAATTCATTTAATCATATCATTTTCAAAGTTTACTTCTTTTTACACTATATTTCATGACTAGAGCAAGCTTAAAATATCACCAGGCTGCTGTCTTTCTGTCATGTAGTGACATATGAAATATTACTTTATTCATAAGGCTATCCCCAGATGACAGAAACTACTGAACTACAGCAAATACAGAAACCTGAGAGGCAACAGTGTGTGGGGCATGGACATTTTATGCCATCAGACCCAGGTGACAGTCCCAGCTCCATTGCTTACTCAGTGCACACATGCAACTATTCTTCAAACTCTTTCTTTTCTAATGTTTTCATCTTTAAAATGGCTATATGAATTCAAATAAATGATACATATAAGGAACTTAACATAGTATCTGGACATAATAAATGTCCTACATACTAAAATGGGAAACTTTTATTTTCCTCTGCTCACAAATCTTCTAACACCAAATGTGAGTTCATTTCCTACAACCACCAATTCTCCATCTCTTTCGCCACCAACTGGGTGTTCTATAATTCAGTTATGATACTAACTACTCAGAGTTAGCACAGACTTCACAATTTAAGGACTCACTACTAGACTGCCCCTGACTTTAGATGCTGGTCATAAATCCAAGGTTGTCATTTGTAGTTCTGATCAACTGGCTATAAATTAAAGGTTCCCAAACCTCCTTCTCAGGTTTGATAATTTGCTATAATGGCTTAAAGAACTCAAAGAAACATTTAGTTGTGTGTTTACTGTTTTGTTATAAGGGATGTAATGAAAGATACAGGTGAACAGTCTGATAAAGAGGTACAGAGGGCAAGTCCATGACGGTCTTGAGTGCAGAAGCATCTGTCTCTTTTGATTTGGGGTATATCACTGTCCCAAAATATGTAGTACTAACTCAAAAGCTCTCTGCACTCTGTAGCTTAGGAATTTTTAAAAAATTATTTTTATGGAGCTTTATCACATAAGCATGGTTAATCTCCAATCCCTCTTTCTTCCCTAGAGGATTGGGAGTGGGCTGAAAGTTCCAAGCTTCTAATCATGCTTGGCCTTTCTGGTTACTAGCCAAGCAAGTACTGTTTCATTTTTCTGTCTCAGAAAAAAAGATGTTCCTATTACCCAGGAAATTTAAGGGATTTAGAAACTCTGAGAAAGATACTACTATCATCCCTACCACTCAGGGGTTTAGGAGCCTTGTTTTAGGAATCGGGGGTAGAGACAAAAATATTTATCTTATTATGTCACGGCTATCTGTTATTATTAATCATTCTTCCCATTTTATGTATCCTTAAGGCCTAATTATGACAACTTGTATACATAATATATTTATTTTGATTTATGTTATTCAAGCTCTAAATTCTAAAGTTAATTAATTAGCATTGGCACAATTATCATATGTTTCATCCATAGCTTAATCATTTTATGCTTTGATTATTTTCTTAGACTCTTTAACATAAACGTTTCTCATGATCAAAGTTATTAATTCTACAGCTTAAGTTCCTTTTAACATTCATTGAATTGACCATTTAACATTCTGGGAAGTGGAAAAAAAAGTTTATGTATTTGCAAATAATAGGGGTTATAGTAAAAAATAAATAAAAATAGGGAAATGGTATCAAATAAATTATTAAAGAAATTCCTCAGATCTGGAAGACACCTGTCCTCAGATGAAGTTTCCACTGAATATTAGTAAAATGAAGAAAACAAAAAACAAACTCACACCAAGGCATATCATTTTGTAATACACACACTAGGACTATAGAGGCATTTCTGAAGGATTGTGTGAGATGGGGAAACTGGTTTGTTACACATGATAGGAAATCAAAATATCATTCATCTGTCATGCTAACCCATATTCTAGAAGTCCTTGAAATAATGCCTCTAAATTCTAAGAAAAGGTGGTTTTCATCCTGTAATACTATAGTCAGTCTGTCAATCAGTAGGAAAGCAGAATAAACATAATCTCAAAAATGTAAGGACTCAATAATTTAGCTCTCATGTATTCTGCCTTAGAAAAGTTCTATAGAATTTACTTTAGAAAAATAAATGATAGACCCACACATGCATGAAAAGCATGTTATCCTGGAAAATTCCACCCAATATAGGAAAACGAAGAATTGAAATTCCAAAGTGACTGCTGTGTTTCAGGCCCAGAAAGAAGTAATCCTTCATACAGGGAGCAGGTGGTTAGAGGGCTGGATGGAAGAATTTCAAGTTTTCTGAAGTATTTGGGTATTGTGGAAAACTATTACTAAGCCTTTGACAGCTTCGATATAACATTTGGACATATATCATCAATAGATACATAGAACATGAAGAAAATTTTAAAAAGCAGAAATGTATTCTATGGAAAAAAAGAATGTATTGAGAAGGAAATAAACTGCTTGGTATAGCCATAAATAAACAATCATTATAAGAGTATAATTATATTAAAAATTGACTAATGGATTAACCAAACTATAATATTACGATATTGAAATGCGGTGGGAGAGGAATTCAGGAATGGTGATGATGGTATAAGAGAATTTAAGCCTTGGTTATTAAAATACGAAGTCAATAGTTTTTGACAAAAATAGATAAAAACCTACGGATTTTGAGTTGTACTTAGAAAAATGATGACCAATAACAAAAGAAATAGCTAATAGAATTGAAATCCATGAGGGGGAAGAATTCTGGAATCGATAATTCTGAAATTGGCTTCTTTCTTTTCTCCTTCTTTTACCCCTACTCCCCAGTTGGATAATTCTGAAATTGGCTTCTTTCTTTTCTCCTTTTACCCCTACTCCCCAGTTATAAATACTTGCCTTCTTGAATCCTTCCTGAGTCAACTCTATACGCATGAGGACTCTGTGCATGAAGTCTCTGGTTTTGTTGAGGTCTTTGTTGAAAGAAACTTGGTATTGGGTTCTCTTCTCTTTGAGCTAAACAGTGACATGTACAGTAAGGTTTGAGATGAAGGATGAGGTCCTAAGGACAGCAGATCATAGGAAAAGATTTGCTAAAGCCAATTGTAGACCTAGAAGTTGGATGTTGAACTATGTTAGTGTACCAGGTATTTCATATTCCCAGAAAACTGGTAGAATTGAGTCAGTGGGTTGAGCCTCCCCTTACCATGAAGCTATGAGCATATGGGGACACTGGAGAACAGATGATTTCTTATAGACTTGTGGCTTTGGGATTGGCAGTGCCTATAGGAATCCCATCATTAAGGATATTACAACAATGACATCTAAAGCCAACTGAGCTGACATTGAAAAGCAGCCACCTCTCTGAGAAACCTAGCAGAGCGAGAGCAGTCTGGTTGAAACACCTAGATACAAATCTAATGAAATAGAATACCTGAGGAAATATCTGGATACCTGAATTAACATAGCCACTTGAGAAAACTCAAATGCACCACGAGAAATACTTTCTGGAACCTAAAAACATAATTAATGTTTTAAAAAAATTAGTATGAGTCAAATCAGAATATATAATTATTGCTGAGATTCAATGTCCTTGACAAGAGAGCTCTGGGGTATCTCACAGCAGAAACAAGTGGCACACACCACTTCTGTTTGCAGCTCATTTACAGACCAGTGCCATGATTCTGCTGAACTGCAGGCGGAGGGAAGTGTAAATCCTGTCCTGTGCCTAGATAGTAGGGAGAAGGTCCCATGGGTGAACAATGAAAGTTGCCATCACCATCCGAGGTCAGAGAAAATATTCTAACTAAAATGCACATGAGCAGAGATCTCAAAAAGGAAATAGTAGTGAATAATGGATAGTGACATAAAGATATACATATCTATACAAAGATAGAAATATGATTATTTCTGCCTGAGAATATGTAACGCAAGTGCTAAATAAAATCATTTAAAATAGAAGACATTCTGTGAGAGAAATTCTAACTACAAACTACCCTCATTAACCCTACCAGAGGGGGATGAGGAGAAAAGAAATACAGACTTATCTGCAAGATATTGTGGTTTTGGCTCCAGACCACCTCAGTAAAGCAAATATTGCAGTCAAGCAAGTCGAACAAATTTTGTTTTCCTAGTGCATATGAAAGTTATGTTAATACTGTATTGTAGTGTGCAATAGCATTATATTTAAAAAACGTACATACCTTAATTGAAAAACCTTATTTTTAAAAAATAACCGTCATCTGAACTTTCAGCGAATTGTAATCTTTTTGCTGGTGGAGGGTCTTACCTCGATGTTGATGGTTGTTGACTGATCAGGAAGATAAATTCTGAAAGTTGGAGTGGCTGTGGTGATTTCTCAAAATAAGACAACAATGAAGTTTGGTGTGTTAATCAACTCTTCCTTTCACGATTGATTTCTTAGTATCATGCCAGGTTGTTTGATAGCATTTACCCACAGCAGAACTTCTTTCAGAATTGGAGTTAGTCCTTTCAAACTCTGCTGCTGCTTTATCAACTAAGTTTATGTAATAGTCTAAATCCTTTGTTGTCAGTGCAACCATCTTCATAGCATCTTCACTAGTAGAATGCATCTGAAGAAACCACTTTCTTTGCTCACTTACAAGAAGCAACTCCTCACTCGAATTTTGTTCAGGTTTTATCAAGAGATTACAGCAATTCGGTCACTCATGCTCCACTTCCAGTTCTAGTTCTCTAGCTCTTTCCATCAACCACATCCGCAGTTACTTCCTTTACTAATGTCTTGAACCCCTAAAAGTCATCCATGAGGGTTGGAATCCACTTCTTCCAAACTCCTATTAATGTTAATTTTTTGTTTTGTTTTGTTTTTATTATGGTGACATTGGTTTCACCATTAAGTATAATGTTGGCTGAGGGTTTGTCATATATGGCCTTTTTATGTTAAGGTACTTTCCTTCTATACCAATTTTGTTAAGTGTTTTGATCATAAATGGATGCTGTATCTTGTCAAAGTTTTTTTCTGCATTTATTGATATGATCATATGATTCTCATTTTTTAATATGTTTATGTGGTGTATCACATTAATCAATTTGCATATGTTGAATCACCCCTGTACCCCTGGGATGAAGCCCACTTGATCGTGGTGTATAATCTTTTTAATATGTTGCTGTATTCAGTTTGCTAGTATCTTATTTAGGATTTTTGCATCTGTGTTCATGAGAGATATTAGTCTATAGTTTTCTTTTCTTGTATTATCTTTACCAGGTTTTGATATCAGGGTAATATTGGCCTCATAAAATGAGTTAGGAAGTATTGCCTCCTCTTTGATTTTTTTAGGAGAATTTGAGAAGAATAAGTATTAAATCTTCTTTGGTAGAATTCACTGGTGAAGCGATCTGGTCCTGGACTTCTACTTTTTGGTAGGTTTTTGATGATTGTTTTAATTTCCATACTGTTGATCGGTCATTTAGATTTTCCAATTCTTCTTGATTCAGTGTAGGAAGGTTGTATCTTTCTAAGTACTTGTCCATTCCTTCTAGGTTATTAAATTTGGTGTTATATACTTTTTCATATTTTTTTGTATGATCCTTTGTATTTCTGTGGTGTCTGTCATAATTTTTCCTATTTCACCTCTGATTTTGTTTATTTGTGTCCTTTCTTTTTTTTCTTTAGTGAGTCCAGTCAGGGATTTGTCAATTTTATTAATCTTCTCAAAGAACCAGCTCTTTGTTGCATTTATTTTTTTCTGTTTTTTGTTTTGTTTTGTTTTCAATTTCATTTAATTCTGTTCTAATTTTGATTCTTTCTTTCCTTTCGGTGATTTTAGGCTTCATTTGTTCTTCCTTTTCTAGTTTTTTAAGATGAAACATTAGGTTATTTGGGCTCATCCTTGTTTTTGAAGATAGGCCTGTAATGATATGAACTTTCTTCTTATGACCACTTTTGCCGTGTCCCAAAAGTTTTGATATGTTGTACTATCATTATCATTCATTTCTATGTTTCTCTTGATCTCTCTTTTTATTTCTTCTGTGACCCAGTCATTCTTCAGTAGCATGTTGTTTAATCTCCATGTATTTTTGGTCCTTCTTGCTTTCTTTTTATAGTTGATCTCCAGCTTCCAAGCATTATGATCAGAGAATATGGTTGGTATGATTTCAACCTTCTTATATTTGTTGAGGCTATTTCTGTGTCCTAGTATGTGGTCAATTCTTGAGAATGTTCCATGTACCCTAGAGAAGAATGTATGGAGTAGGTGTTTTGGGATGAAAGGCTCTGTAAATGTCAATTATGTCCAGTTGGTCTAATGTATCATTTAAGGATGTTATTTCCTTATTGATTTTTCTGTTTGGATGATCTGTTCATATCCAACAACAAGGTATTTAGGTTCCCTACTATGGTAGTGTTTTAGTCTGTTTCTCCCTTAGTTCTGTTAGTAATTGCTTTATATATTTCTGGGTTCCCTGTTTGAGAGCATAGATATTAATAAGCATTATGTCTTCTTGGTACATGATTCCTTTTATCATTATGAAGTGTCCCTCAGTATCTTTCTTTACCTTTTTTATTTTGAAGTCTATTTCATCCGATATTAGTACCGCTACTCCCACTTTTCTCTGAATGCCATTTGCTTGAAATATCATTTTCTGCCCTTTCACTTTGAGCCTATATTTATCTTTGGAGCTGAGTTGTGTCTCCTGGTGGCAACATATGGTTGGGTTTTGTTTTTTGATCCATTCTACAACTCTGTGCCTTTTTATTGGTGAGTTCAGTCCATTTACATTTAGGGTGATTATTGAAATATGAGGTCTTCTTGTAGCCATTTTATCTTTTGCTTTCTGGTAGCTCGGTGTTTCTATTGCTTACTTGTCCTTGTTTTTGTTTTTTTGTATGTTTGTTTATTTTTAATTTAGGTTGGGTTTTATGGTTTTCCCTCTGATCGTTCTTGTTTTATGTTATATATTTCAGTTCTGAATCTTTGGTGTGTGGTTACATTATGAATATGTAGAGGAAACTTATATATATATAGCAGTCCGATTTCTTCTGCATGCTCCTTATATCCACTTTCCTTTGTGAATTTGGATCTTTGACTCCTCCCCTTTCCTGTAATCGTTGTCTCATTTTGTCTATGCTGCATGTTCATTACTATCTTGTAATAGCAAATCTCTTATTGTTTAAGCTTATACTGCTTCGTTCTTAATAAGGGTTGCTCTCCTCTGCTTCTATTTGCCTGCTAGTCACCTTACTCATAGCTATGCTTTTTTTTTTTGTCATTTTTATTTAGGTGAACTGACCCCTTTCAGTATTTTCTGTAATGCAGGCCTAAGAATGGAGAAGTCTCTCAACTTTCATATGTCTGGAAAAGTCTCTATTTCTCTTTAATATCTAAAGGAGAGTTTTGCTAGATACATTGTTCTTGGCTGTTAGTTCCTTTCATTTAATAATTTAAATATTTGATTCCTCTTTTTTCTTTCTTGTAAGGTCTGATGATAATCTAATGGGTTTTCCTTTATAGGTTACCATCTTCTTTTCTCTGGCTGCCCTGAGAATTCTTTCTTTGTCATTGATTTTTGATAATTTTAATATAGTGTGTCTTGGAGAAGGCCTTTTTGGGTTGAGGTAATTGGGTATTCTGTTGACTTCTTGAATTCCAAGCTCCAGCTTCTTCCTTAGATATGGGAAATTCTTGTCAACTATTTGTCTGAAAATGCTTTCTAATCTCTACTCCTTTTCCTCCCCTTTTAGAATGCCCATTATTCTCATGTTTCCTCTTATGATGGTATCATCTAGTTCTTGTTTCTCTTTCATTATTTTTCATTCTTCAGTTTCTCTCTTCTTCCTTCTGATTATTTCTAGATTTCTGTCTTCGATATCACTGATCCTTTCCTCCATTTGGTCGGCTCTATTTCCCAAGCTTGCTATTTCATTTTTCATTGTGTTTCATTCTCTTTCAGTGTGTTCTTCATCTCCAGAAGTTTTATTTGGTTCTTTTTAAGAGTTTCAGTCTCTTTGCTAAAAAACTCATTCTGCTGATCTATTTTTTAAAAAAATTCCTGGTGTGCATCCCAGGCCTGGCTGGTTCCAGGTCTGGGTAAGATCCAAGCTTGCAGCTAGGAATAGGACCCCGGATTTAGAATGTTACATTAGTGTAGTAGGGAACCTGAGCCTAAAATATGTAAATCTACTTCAGCTTATTGTACCATGCATATGTGGTCGAATACCACTATTGTACTGTGATATATGTGGAGCACATGCAGTCCCCTAGGGAGCAGAAGAGCAGAAGCAGAAGCGCGTTTCCTGCAATAGAACTGCACTCCCTACAATAGAAGTGTGCTGCCCACAATAAAGTGGTGCCTGCCATTTCATTCTCATGTTGGCGCTTCTTGCATTCTTCCAACTGGGTGTCTCACCTTTAAATCTTCTATTCTTGGTCAGCTCGGCGCTTACGACTGAAATGTTGATATGAATTATTTTGGATCTCACTGAGTTTTTTTCAGAAATACCATCCGGAATTATCTGTCATTTAAGTACATATTTCTGTCTTTAAGTTTATTTTTTGGGGATTTTTCTTTCTGAGCTGCCATGTCACCTTGGCTGTTCACGGTGTTTAATGGACTATTTCTCCAACTGGGCATTAATGAAAGTGTATTCTTCTTCCCCCTCAGAAAGATTTATTATATAAAGATCTCTCTTTAACCTGTTGCTAAAATGGTGTTTTTCTTTTGGTTTTCAGTAGGTGGTATCTAAACCTCTTGAGTCCCTTCTTTATTTAGTCTTAATAATGTCTTTTTTTTTAAACTAAGTATTTAATCACGTTCACTATCTTCAGTTTTATTCCCTGTTAGTGTTAGCGACAGTTTCAACAGAGTTTGCTCACATTTCCTTGGGGCTCTGTGGTGTTCAATCTTGGAGGATATGGGGTGAGGGGCCCTCTGTGTTGGGGGATGAGGGCTGTGGCTCAGTCTCGTGTTTTGCAATGGCAGCTAGTAATAATCAACTGTTGCTTCTTTGCCATCTCCTCTTCTCTGCTGTTTCCACTTCCTTGCTTTCTGCCCTGATCTCTGAGCACTGCCACTGTGTGGAGCTCACACTCTTCCAGGCAGGGCTGTTCAGGGAACCCCCCACACCTTCACCTCTCCCCCTCCTCTTGCAAGGAGCTCCAGCTGCGAGAGGCAGCTTCTTTGTTTCTCCCAGTCCATCGCCCGACACCTGGGGTTCTGGCCTGTGGTAGCTCTTATGTACAGATCTCACACTCAGAAGTGCAGATTAGGTGTTTTTGTTGAGTTTCAGATGTTCGGCTTATTGTTGTTTCTAGGGGAGAGATCTGGGGACATCTCTCACTCTGCCACGTTTCTGACATCACTTAATGTTGATATTTTGACTTCCCATGAATCATGAATGTTCTTAATGGCATCTAGAATGGCGAGTCCTTTCCAGAAGGTTTTCACTTTATTTTGCTGAGATCCATCAGAGGAATCATTGTCTATGGCAGCTACAGCCTTATAAAATATATTTCTTAAATAATAAGACTTGAAAGTCAAAATTACTCTTTGATCCATGGGTTGCAAGATAGATGTGTTAGCAGGTGTGAAAACAACATTAATCTCATATATCTTCATCAGAGCTTTTGGGTGCCTAGGTGCATTATCAATGAGTGGTAATATTTTAAAAGAAAACTTTTTTTCTCTGAGCAGTAGGTCTCAACAGTGGACTTAAACTATTTGGTAAACCATGCTGTAAACATATGTGCCATCATTCAGGCTTTGTTGTTCCCTTTATAGAGCACAGGCAGACTAGATTTAGTATAATTCTTAAGGGCTCTTGGATTTTCAGAAGGTAAATGAGCGTTGCCTTAAAATTAAAGTAACCAGCTGTATTAGTCTCTAACAAGAATGTCAGCCTGTCCTTTGTTAGACTCTAACAAGAATGTCAGCCTGAACTTTGAAATTAGGCTCGACTTTTCTCTAGCTCTGAGTGTTCTAGATGGCATCTTCTTCTACTATAAAGTTATTTTTTTCTGCATTGAAAATCTGATGTTTAGTACAGCTACTTTCATTAATTATCTTAGCTAGATCTTCTGGATAACTTGCTGCAGCTTCTAAATCAGCACTTGCTGCTTCACCTTGCAATTTTAATGTTATAGAGATGGCAGAATGGATGAGAGAGCCTTGCAATGGATCAGACTTTGGCTTAAGGGAATGTTGTGGCTGATTTGATTTTCTACCCAGGCCACTAAAACTTTCTCCATGTTAATAATAAGGCAGTTTCACTTTATTATCATTTGTGTGTTCACTGGAGCAACACTTTTAATTTCCTTAGAGAACTTTTTCTTTGCATTCACAACTTGGCTAGCAGTTTGGCACAGGAAGCCAGCTTTCAGCCTATCTTGGTTTTCAACATGCCTTCCCCATTAAGCATAATCATTTCTAGCTTTCAATATAAACTGAGAGACGTGAGACTCTTTCATTTGAACACTTAGGGGCCATTGTAAGAGTCTTATTTGGCCTAATTTCCATATGTTTACATTTCAGGGAATAGGGAAGCTTGAGGAGAAGAAAGGAGATGTGAATGGCCAATTGGTGGAGTGAGTAGTCAGAGCACACACACATTTATTGATTAAATTCATTATCTCATATAGGTGTGGTTTGTAGCACCCAAAACAATTATAATAGTGATATCAAAGATCACTCACAACAGGTCATTATAATAAATATAATAATAATAATAAAAATAAAAAAGTTTGAAATATTGCATAAATTTTCAAAATGTGACAGAGGCACAAAGTGAACAAATGCTTTTGGAAAAATAGCCCCAATAGACTTGCTAGACAAAGGTTTGCCACAAACCTTCAATTTTTAAAAAGAGCAGTATCTTTAAAGCTCAGCAAAATATATCTTTAAAGCAAAGCAAAATATGAATATGCATGCCTGTAAAATTATACTAAAAGTCTCACTTATCATGGGGAGGAAGAAGAATGGAAAAAAAAAAAAAGAGGAGGGACCCTAATTTAATGGTTTTATTTTATTGGAGGAAGGAGTAAAACAAAAGAAGGTGGAATTAGAATCATGGTGTCACTGTTGGGGCTGATCAGAGTTCAATGTCACCCCAGTGGCAGTGGGGAGGGAGATGGATATCGATGGTACAGAAGTGTAGTTAGCATTTTTCCCTCAGTTGTTCCTCAAGTGATGCAGTGAAGAATCACAAGTCATTGAGATTTAGGAAAGATTTATTAAAAGTATATTTTAGAAAGACAAAGGATGCCCCAAGGAAGCACGTAGTTCCAGTGCTGTAATCAACACAAAAAGGCCACAAAAAAAAGAAGGCTCAGAAGTGGAAATGTCTGCTTTATATTTGGGCTGTGATGGGTGGTTCCAAAGGCATTCCTAGGTGATTGGCAAGTGAGGTCATTTTGATTGACACCTGGTTGCTATATAATTCTTTGCCTAGTGCGCTGTGCTTACCCAGAATACAGTCTGTTATAATTAGATTCATGAACTTCCAGGCATAAACAGTATTATAATGACCTTCTGCCCAGGCATCTGTAGCCGGATTAGGCCATCTAAGACAATGATTCTCCTGTCCTTTGTCTCTGGGGATGCAGGAAGTGTTCTCTAACTACCAATAGGGTGTTCTTTGGGCTGTCTCTGGGCTGGGCCCTTATTCTTTTGTTCCCCCTATCACTCATATCAGACTAGCTACTTAACAATGGTGAGAGAGACAATGGGTTTTAGTGAGAAAATATTAGGTAATAATAATAGAATAAATAATAATAGATTCATATTTGTGTGTTTAAGAAAGTAATAAGAGGAATCATAGCCACAGAATAGAGACATACAAATCTTCAAGCTAATTGAGAGAAACCTAGAATGAAAATTAATAAAATAGCTAGCAAAAAGTAAGCTAAGGAGAAAAGTAAAATATACAATAATTTATAAACAGGGTAATATAGAATGAATAAAATTAAAGATACATTAATTATACTAAATGTAAAAAGATTAAAACTATCTATTAAAAAATGGACACATTAGAATAGAAAGCAAGCCCTAACACATGCTGTTTTCAAGGAATAAACTTAATAATAATAAATAGCAATAATAATGAGAAGAAGGGGAAAATAAGAAAATAGACAAAGAAATTCCTGGTATCTAAAACCCAAAGAGAATAAAAATGATAGTTATTTTCCAATAAGGAGAGGTTGGCAATTAAAAGCACTAAAGAGGATTAAAAGAGACAATACACACATTATAAAATACAAATGAAGAAGGATATATAATGTAAATATATATGAAGCAAACAGCGTATCAACTAAAGAAAACAAATAGCATTAGATTGCAAGAAAAAAATTCAAAAAATGCAAAACATTTGAAGATTTTATTAGCTTCATCTCAGCATCACACAGAAGTAATAGGGAAGATTTGAAAGTGGCTGCTATCCTTAGAATGAGGGTTTGTGAGAGGACAGCAGGGAACCTCGATTATGTAGATACTAACCATCAAGTATCATTACATTTTTTCAAATTGTAATCATATATTTGATAAAACTAAATATTAACCTGTCTCCATGTCTGTGAAATAATTATTTCTCAGAATAAAGGAAGAAAAATATAAGAGGTTATTGCTTATGGAGGGTGAGTACTAAGATCCATGCCATTTTCTGTTTGCCTTTGAGTAGATTAACTTGTTAACTTTTTCCTCATTCATACTTAATTGCAAATAAATATATAGACTTTATAAAAGAAAATAATTAAAATTATGGACATTACATATAAGTTTGTATTATTTATTTTAGATAAGAATAATAGTTAAATCATATTAAATTTTATGACAAACCATTAAGCAATTGTCTTTAAAGAGAATCTCATTTCTAGAGATAAGCATTTTTTCTCTTGGTAAAGTAATATAGAATTTCTTTTATTTTAAGGCTGTCTTTTATGTTTGATTTAAATTTTCATTTCTGTGGGTAGCTTCTTAAAATCTCTGTAGGCATTAATAAAATTCTGAATGTTTCTCTGTACTGCATGCTATTTTGTTAATGCTACTTTTTAAGCAACTAACATTTTCCAAGAAGTAAACCAAATTGCTACAAAATGGATGAATTGAGAGAAGACCTAGACATTTTTTTGATCTTCTTGCCAGGACCATTTTAATTAAAAGCTTTCACAACTTTCTTTTCATGAGATATTTGGATAAATTCATGGAAATTTAATTTGATTCTTATTTCCCTTTATGACATTCTTCTTCAAAATTCTTCTGTTTTACATAATCATTTTAAAAAATGTAATTTTATCAATTCAAAACTGATTTGATGAGGATGTTACTTGGAATTATGTTAAATTGGAGAAAATTACCATATTCATAAAACTCATTATTCCCATGGAGAACTTTCTTTATCTCTTATTTTGTCAAATCTGGTTTTATATTTCTTAGCAAAATTTTTTACTTTTCTCTGTGCATTACATATTTTTGTTTTTCTAATTCCTATTTTTAAGTTACCGTCTTAATTTTATTTTGTAAATTGGTATTGCTACTTTATTAGACTTATTTTGGATTTGTCATATTAGTCTTTCTGTCCATTACCTTAATAACTTGCTTTTTAAATCTAATTATATTTTAATATATTTTCTTAAGTTTTCTAGATAGACCCATTAATCTTAAACATAATAAAATTTTGATTTCACAAAATTTGCATCTATTGTTTCTGTTTCCTATTACATTGGATAGAATGAAGTTAAATAATAACTTGCACAGCAAGCATCCATATTATAAAACTTAAAAAAGATAATATTGGAAAAGTCTCTAATGCTTGCCAATTAATATGCATTTGTTGGTTCAATTAAGGCAGATGTTCTATAAGATATTTAGGGGAATACTCATCTGTTGTTATTTCACTAAGACTCAGGATGTTAGTCAAGTTTTATGAAATATCTCTTGGGCATCTTTTGAGATGATCAAACAGTTTTTCATCTAGAGTCTATTTGTGTTATGATTTAAACAAAAATATATTTGCATTTTTGGGAAAAACTCTATTTGGCTCTTGTGAATTAATTTTCAATAAATTATTGAATTCAATTCACAATATTTTATTTGGCATTATTTCATATGATTTATGTTTTATTGCATAATTTTTCTTTTTGCTACCTATGTCTATTCTTTTAATATTGGGGGAATACATAACATTTAATTGAACTATACATTATGAAAGAGATTAAAAAGAGTAAGAATTATTCAATGTTTAATATTTGTGTGAATTCATCAGTAAAGTTGTATGAATTATTTTAGATAATTATTTTTAGATTTTTCTAGTTCTATTGTCATTGGTATGATTTAATTTTCTAATTCTTGGAATGATTAGGCTAATTCTAAGTTTTTCAAAAAATTCATTAGATTCAGATATAGAATATAACATAAGTATGGACACTAACATTTCATAACTTTAAAAATCTCCAATTCTCATTTCTTATTTTAATATGTTCTTTTAAAAAGGTGTTAAAGTTATCACATTTATAAATAGTATGTAAATATATACATTTATTATATCACTAATTAGTAACTTAAATATATTAAGTTGGTTAAATAATTTTATAGTTTTATTTTCTTCATTTATGTTATTAAGTTCATTTAATTTTTGTTATTAACTTCTGGACTTTCTGCATCATGGTATAAAAATGTGGTTCCATGTTTTGTATTGTTTGGATCCACTGTGTTTTTGATGTCATCAATAATCATAAATTAAAAAAAAGTTTAATATAACTGAAAAATTTGTGTATTCTCTATTTATAGGATGGATATGTACATGCATTATCAATTAAACTTCACTATCTATATTACTTTATTTGTTTTTTATATGTTTATATATTTAATCTTTATTTGGCTGATTATGTGGATTTAAAACCACTATAAATGTTATTTTTTCTTAAATAATATCTCTTTTAAGTAACATTATTCAAACCACCTACTTCTAAGAAAACATAATTATTCTCATATGTCTACTGAGAATGTAGTATAAAGCAATAAATGTTGGAAAATACAGAAAAGTCAAAAGTTGTAATTAATGCCATGAATATTAAAATATAAATGAGATAAATTTAATTGGTATAAATATCCAGAAAAGACAGTATTTAAAAAATTACAAGATTAAAATGCATTTAAAGTAGAAAATTGCAAAATTAATATATTGTATTCTGTCCTAAAAAATAATTTTTATTTGGGAATAATTAAAATTGTATGTATATTTTGGAATTCATTAAAATCAAAATTCCAAATTAAAATATAAAAGTCAAATAAATATTTGTCTTATTTTCTACATATATTTTCACAATTAAAATTTTCTGCTCAAAAATTATTTAAAATATTTCACAAGGATTTATTTTTTCTGATTCAGAAAATTATTACCAATTCCAAGAATTATCAATTTCAACAATTCCAGAGTATATTTAAAGAGAGAATAACATTTTAAAATGTGAGAATAATACTGATAATAGAAATATGCCTAATCTTTAGAATCTTAAATTAATGAGATGGTGTTGGGGAAAATGGATAGTAATGTGCAAAAGAACAAAACTGGACCACACTATCTTACACCATATAAAAATATTAACTGAAAATGGACTAAAGACTTGAATGTAAGACCTGAAACCATAAAACTCCTACAAGAAAGAATAGGAGATAAGTTCCTAGACATAGGTCTTGGGAATAATTTTTAAAATAGACATCATAAGTAAAAGCAACCATAAGAAAAATAAACAAGTGGGACTACAACAAACTAAAAAGCTTCCTACAGCAAAGGAAGCCATCAACAAAATTAAAAGGCAAACTACTGAATGAGAGAAAATAATTGCAAATCATATATCTGATAAGGGGTTAGTACTCAAAATACATGAAAAACTTATTCAACACAATAGCAAAAAAAATTTCAATTAAAACATGGGCAGAAGATTTGAATAGATATTTTTCTGAAAAATTCATACAGGTGGCCAACAGATACATGAAAGGATGTTCAACATGATTAATCATTGAGGAAATGCAAATTAAAACCACAATGAGATGTTATCTCACACTTGTTAGAATGGCTACTATCAATAAGAAATAACAAGTATTGGAGAGGATGCAGAAGAAAAGGAATTCCTACTTTTGGTAGGAATATTAATTGTGCAGCCATTATGGAAAAAAATTACAAATAGAACTACCATTTGATCTAGCAATTCCACTTCTGGATATCATTTATCCAAAGAGAACAAAAATGCTTATTTAAAAAGATATGTTCACCCTCATGTCCATTGCAGCTCTATTTACAATAGCCAAAATATAGAAACAATCTAAGTGTCCATCAATGGATAAATGGATAAAGAAGTTATGATACACACACATGCACATACAAAAAAATAATATTAATTAGCCATACACACGCAAAAAGAATGAAACCTTGTCATTTTCCATAACACGAGAGGAATTTAAGGACATGATGCTAAGTGAATTAAGTTAGACAAAGACAAATACTGTATGATCCTTCTTATATATGGAATCTAAAAACCAAAATGAAATGAAATGAAAGAAACCAAACTCATAAATATAAGAACAAATTGGGGCTTGCCAGAGGTGGGGGGTGGAGTGGTGAGAAAAATAAGTAAAAGTCAAAAAGAAAATAAAAAGAAAAAAAATTAAAAATATGAATTTCTCCTTGGATAAATTGCCAAACCCTTACTTTATGCTTTGAGACTCTCCCTAAAATATTTATGTGGGAGAGTAAACCAATTTTCATAGCTTAGTTAATATTATTTTTAGAGGAAAGAAGTTTATCTATGAACTTAGTGGAACAAATTTTCCAATGGCTAGGAAATAATTAAAAATTACTGTATATTCTAGAATTCTCTTTTAATTGCCATTTATTTCATTAAAGTAATATTTTAGTTAATGCCTTATTAGATTATAGTTATACAATTCTAAATATATATGTGTTGAAGGCGCAACTTCATCCATCTTGGAAGAAGAAAAACACATGTTGATATAGTGACTACATAATGAGAATTCATTTTCACTACAAGCACCTGAAACACTGGAGAGTACTGAGCCTCTTAACAGCTCTTGTGCCAACTTCATAACCTCTTGCCCTTAACCTCTATTTCAGCTATGCTGCACTGGTTTTGTGCAGTCTTCGAGAGCTTTGCATAGGTTAACCTGACTGTACCTTGCCTTATTTGTATCCCCTGTACCTTACAATTCCTGCCCTAGGGCTTTTCTGAAGACACAGTATATATACAAGAACCAACTGGAAAGCCTGCATGAATTGCTTGATTCTCATGAATGCATTACTTGGAAATGTGTGTTAACACTCCATAGGGAAACACTTCATCACTGAGAGATAGGAGCCAATAGATAGATAAATGCTTCTTTCATTTGTCCCTTGGGTGGATAGTTCTGAGGTTCTTTTATGTTATAAAAATTATATTTATTTTATAGGGCACCCCAGAAAGTTTTGGTGACAAGTGCTGAGCCACCTTTAGTTGTAGCCAATGTCATATAACCATCTTATATTGTTTTTTTGCTCCTTTCCTCACTCCAATTTTCTGGCATTCCAAAATAAACCACCTGATACATGTGTGTGTGTGTGTTTGTGTGTGTGTGTGTGTGTGAGAGAGAGAGAGAGACAGACAGACAGACAGACAGACATACAGACACAGAGACAGAGAGACAGAGGGAATAATGCTAAAAATAGAGATATGCCTAATATTTAGTATCTTAGAGTAATGCTATGACAGCCAGAGCTCTATCTCTGAACTAAACGATCTTTTTCTTTATCATATTTCTATATCTTACTTGAAATTTCCTTTTGGTCTCAGTGAATGATGTTAAAAATTTTTGTTGGAAGATTGATTTAGTTGTGCCACAAAGTAAAAGCCTGCTTATTTGGTTACAATTTGATGACCAAGTATTCTGAAAAGTAATTCTCATGTCTGCCAACTAAATTCTATCATACATCAAATTAGATGTTAGGACTATTTCTTGCCATCTGTATTCTGTAAACTCTTGAATGACAATTTATTATGATTATAGAGAATATATTTTTAGATGGGGAATCTACTTCACTTAATCTGTGATAGATTTGCAATATGTTTATAAAGAGTTTTAGAGTTTAAAAAAATTATGTGTGGTTGTCACTTCTTCCTGGGCACACAAAAAACTGCATTTTCTAACACCTTGCAGTTAGGTAAGACCATGTAATTAGTTCTGACCAATAAAATGTGTGTTAAAATGATGTGCACCACTAAATTAAATTAAAAGCCTGTGAGTAATTAGCTAGCGAGTGTCTTCCTGTCTTTGCCTGTGGTGGTCGTGGATGTCATAAGTGGAGAGATCAGAATCACAGGATTAAAGCATCCTGGATGCCTGAGTCACTGAATAGTGGACAGACGCATTGGGCAGTGGATTGGACCCAGATGGACTTTACACGTATGAGGAATAAACATTTGTTACCTTAATCTACTGAGATTTTGGAGTATTTGTTACTGTGGCATAGTCCTTTCTGGCAAACACATCAAGAAATCTGCTAACTTGCGGATTTATTTACCAGTAGGAAGTTTATACTTATAGTTCATACTTATAACTATTTACATACTATTTTCATTGAGCCTGCTTTATAAAAAAAGTACTTCTCAATATACATATTACGGTAATTGAATATTATTTCTTCATATACATCATTATCTTTATTTAAAATGTTTTATACTAATGTTTCTATTCACTGCTATCAAATATTTAAGTGCATGATGGCAATTATATTTGACCCAGAAATGCTGCACTCATCCATTTTGTTTGTAACACTTGTCTTAGGACATGATTGATTATGTGAAATGTGCTCCACCCGTTAAATTTTGTTGTTATATTTTGTACTTGTCACATAGAATGCTTAACATGAAATATTTATGTCTCCCAGGAGCCTTAAATATGCACCTCAGCATTTGAAGTAGACAATGGTGGTAGTAAATATTTATTAATTATAAAGCATGACACCAAAATTTATGAGATAGACTACATGCATATGGAATTTCCATACTGAATGCCAATGTACACAATGATGTGTAATGGATAATAAGGCTGACATGTATGAAAATGACTGTGAACTCTTTTGAGGAAAAAAGATCTATAAAAATATTGAAAGTTATTACTGAACCTTTATTTTATGTTTTGTTTCTGTTTTTCAAAATTTGGGAGAATAGAGAAACAAAGACCTTCTCTCCATTGTGTTCTCTCTCCTTGTGCCTATGAAATTCTTCACTCATAGATTTAACAACTATTTCTTTACTATCTACTCTGTGCCAAGTGTTGCTCTCCAGGTGATAAGGCAGAACATTTAAAAAACATAATTTTCCTACTCTTGTGAACTTATACTCCACTAGAAATAATAAATATATGTGATGATTTCATAGAGGAATAACTGCCATGAAGTTGATGTGACATAGGGAGTGATCAAAGACGATCTCCTAGAGGAGGTGATTTTTTTTCAATTGTTTTTCTTTTTAGTTTTATTGAGAAACAATTGACATATATCATTGTGTAAATTTAAGGTGATATTTGAACTGAGATCTGAATGATGAAATCGAATCCCTGTAAAAATCATACTACTAAAAATTTATTTTGGAGTACATGAAGATCTAAATGAAACTAATAACTATCAGCTAACACTTTCTGATTTAAATCATATATGGAGGAATTACCCTATACAATTATCTTTTCCTTTGGGATTAGGGGATTTAAAATGTTCTCCAGCAGCTATTCTTGGTAATAATTTCTAATTTTAGATGCAGGAATCATCAAGTGTATGGATCAGACCCATTTCATTTTGCGTAGTCCTCTCCATCTTCCAATGAATATATTAGTGTAAGTGTCAAGCTTGACATCTATATCTTATTCAATTTTTTTTCTGCTAAAGTTGTCATATTTCTTACTCACTATTTTTCTTAATCATCCAGAGTACTGCAACGCCTTCCAAATGCCCACCCACACCCACTAGATCCATTTTTCACACTGTAAACTAAATTAAATCCTTTAAAATGTCAATCGTTTTACCATCCTAACTCTCCATACACACATATCTGAGATTCTCTATTAGCTTCTTTTTGCTCTTAGAATGAAAACACTGGATCTTAACAGGTTCTAGGGCCCTACACAATTCTGTCTTTCTTGGTTCCTCCACTCTAGAACACGGAAATTGGTTAACTTTTTGCATGTATCATGTTCCGTTCTGCCACCAGTGTTTGCATATGCTACACCATTTGGCATGTTCTTAATGCACTTCATATCCTAATAATTTCTTTACAGTGTGCAAATTCTGAATTATTTTATACATTACAAAATACACATAGAATATTATTGTTTAGACATTATTTATCAAATTAAATGTTTTGTCAAATTTGTTTTAGAATTTTTAAAAGTATTCAGTGTATTACAGAAACATTGCAAGTAACGTGTGTAATTATTTAATGTCTTTCTTCTTAACCCCAACTCAACTATTTTTTGAATCTGGTGCATTTCTGTTAATGATTTTATACTTAAAGTACTCCTTCTATATAATTATAAAATCTATTTGGATAAAATAAATTTGGATAGAAAGTTAGGGAGCAAAAAATTAGCAAATTAAATGAATCTATTTGGTTTTGGAATTTGAAATAGCAAGTAGTGAAAATTTAGACAGATTGATACAAAAATTCACTTGAATTCATCAGTTTCTGTGCTTAAATAGTAAGAGTTTCGATAGTGAGGGGCCTATCAATATGTGAGTGTATATGATTTTTTGCATTTTTCGTAATTCACATATATATATATTCATTTTACATAATTTCTGTCACTTTAGCAACTGTTTTTTCATGAATTTATCTATATTGATCTAGTTTATTTACTTTAATGGCTATATATATTTGTGTGATTATGCCTTAATTTAATTATACATCCCTCATTATTTCCTTTTTTATATTATAAATCATAGTTTAATGAACATATTTCTATATGCCTAAGTATAAGAGATTTTCTAGGATATATGTTTATAAGGGCTTGAACACTGTCAATTTGGCAAGATATTGCCAAAATCCTCTCTAATGTAGATTGACCAATTCATCCTACACCAATAGCATATGGGAGCTCCCAAGTTTTTACTTGCTTCTCCAAACTTATTTATGTCAATCTACACTATATATTTTTATTTCCATTCCCCTGGTAACTAATGAGGTTGAATATTTCTCACATTTTATTGGCTGAGTGTGTGTGTGTGAACTGCCTATTCAACAATTTTGTCCAATGTTGTATTGGGTCATTTTTTTCTTATTAATGTATAGAAATGCTTTATATCTAGATATTAAAATATTGTCATTATATGTATTTAAATAGATTCTATTTGTCACCTGTCTTTTAACTTAGTTTATGATGTCTTTTAGTGAATAAAAATTTTTATTTTAATACAGTTGAATTTAGTAGTTTCTCTTACAGATTGCTTTTTCTACTTCTTGTCCAGAAATCTCTTCTCTCTTCTTATCCTGTTGCAAGAATGCTCTTACATATTATTCTAAAAATTTTAGTTTTCCATGTTTATTGTGCTTTCATGTTGTATTTATACCTAGAATATGTTTGTGAATTATGTTAAATAAAGAATACTTTTATTTTTGTAATTACAAATAACCAAATACTTAAGCATCATCTATTAAATAGTCCATGCTTTGCCCTACTGATTTATATCAAATCTGTCCTATGTCATGAATACTATGCTTGATTCCATTTGTTTTTTATTTATTCTTGAATCAATACTCAACATATTAGAACTTGTATAAAAAAAGGTTTGGTATCTAGGAGAGGAAGTTTTCTTCTTACTCAATATTTCTTTTGCTATTCTTGGCCCTCCATTCTTCCATATGCATTTTTGTGTTAGGTTATCAAATTCAATGAAAACCTCTATTTGGCTTTTAATAAAAATCACATGGATTTAAAGATTAATTTGTGGAAAATTAATTTGTTTTAGAATTTTTAGAATTTTTAAAAGTATTCAGTGTATTACAGAATTTTAATATTGAGTTTTTAGTGCATGGGCACTAAAATTAATTTGTTTTAGAATTTTTAGAATTTTTAAAAGTATTCAGTGTATTACATAATTTTAATATTGAGTTTTTAGTGCATGGGCATTTTTAAAGTTTTGTTTCATGTGTTTAAATCCACTGTTTATTTTCTTCCATATATTTCTTGCATATGTTTTTAAAAAATATATTCCTAGGTATATCATGGTTTTGACTACAATTATAGATAACATCTTTTAAAATGTATTTCCTAAATATTTGTTTCTCACATAAATAAATGTAATTGCTCTTTGTACACTACTTATTTTTCAGATCTTTACTCACATATGTTACTAGAACCCATCTGATTTCCTCCATATGTTTCCTAGTTCTGTGTACCTCTCTTTCATATATTTGTCACAGATGCTATAGCTGCCTTTGTTTTTACGATTAATTTATTAAATGTGATCTTTTCCACTAGACTTTATGTGGTAGGTTATAGATCGTGTCTGTTTTTCCTCATCTTTATATCTCCTATGCCAAAGAACAGTGCTTTGCACACAGCAGATATATAACTAGTATTTTTTGAGTAAGTGACTATATGAATTAATGAATGAATGAGTTAGTAATATCATTTTTAAAAGCAAGTTATTAATTTTGCTTAGATATTCAGAATATAAGAGATTAAAGGAAGCTTATCCTCAGACATAACGATTCAGTTCACACTGTAGACAAATCAATTAAGGCTAGCAGCCTTTAAAAGACTGAAAATGATCACCATTCAAGACTTAAAATTATGTTTCCACTAGCTCCTGTCTGCTGATCATAACAACCCTCTTCAAATAAAACGTGAAATAAAGAATTGCATAGAAGAGAAGTAAATGTTGCCCTTCATTTTAAGGGTCCTTTAATAGTAAAAAGTTGTAGAGTATTTATGTAAATCAGCATGAATAACAAATGAAATTGTTCTGATCAAGACTACTAAAAGGAAGGCTCAATGAATTAATTGTAAACTAAGTACAGCAACAATTTTTAGGTTGCAGTTTGATGAACTATAAAGAAAACAGTTCAAATTTAATTTTATGCTGGTATAATAACTAGAATTTTAACAACATTTCTTTCAATTTGGATTACAAAGAAAGAGGAACACATAAACTACTGTCAAGATAATATTTTGCTTTTTCAACTATAGGTTTTCCTAGTAGGAGGAGACTTTGAGCTTAGAAATGACCATTTTTCCTAACCAAATCTTCTGTTGAAAGCATGTAAAGGAAATCAAAACTTGTCCTCCAAACATGTCTCTTTGGCATTAGAATTATTTTAAGAAACAGCAAATATAGGAAAAGCTCTGAAAGCCGATTAGAAGTTACCCTTTTTAAAAGAACGTTTACATTTATACAGGAAATCTCCATTGTAAGGGTGACTCCTTTTCTGTACCAGGCAGAGGAGGATGACTAAAAGTGAAGAAGGCTTGGACTTAAATCTGCACAACAACCATACTGTGTTTACTGTGTTTTCCTGGTAGCAATCTCCACTCCAAATATCTTTTGTCTGTTGCTGGAGAAGGTATTTAAGGTAGTGGCTTGGACCATTTCATAGAGATAATGTTTTCCTGGGTCTTTCTCATATATACAGTAGGTATACAGGTTTTTAAACTTGTTTTTTTTTTTCCTCTCCTATTAATCTGTCTTTTATAACAGGGGGTCTCAGCCAAGAACTTAAAGGATAAAAGGAAAATTATTTTTCATTTCCAACCCACATAAAACTCAATGTTTGGCATAGATTACACTGATGAGCACAGCTATGTGCTCTGGGTCATAATATTTTGATGTCTAGCTTTTACACATTTCTTGAGAGTTTTGGAAAGGTCAAGGAATATAATTAAGGGAGAATTAACTCTCACTTTCCCATGTACCCCCAGATTCATATGTTAGAGATTATTTTTGAATGCCAAATGGCACCTTACAGAGAAACTCTTAACCAGTACTTTAGCCAGGATTAGGTACATAATTTGTGGGTCCCAATGCAAAATGAAAATGTTCCCTTGTCCAAAAATATTTGGAGTTTTGAGAGGTTGGCAACAGTATTCAACAAATACTGGGGCCCTTTTGAGGCCTGCAGGTCACTCATTTAAGAAATTGGGGCTTTTATATCTGCTCTTGCAATCCTGGGTATTGACCCAGTAGGGTTAACTTGTGTTTCCTCTCTTGTGAATGGGTGCTGATGAAGTGGGTATAAAGAATGGATTAGCTTTTCGAAAAGGTTCCAGGTGAGCTCTAAAACAAGGACTTTGACCATCAACATGTTTGGTGTTTGGTGATCCTTGGGAACATGCCAGATCTTTCTGAATAGAGGCAATGGTGATTGACTGTTATTGGCATAATTTCTGTGACATGAATCATAATCACAAAATTAATTATAAATGTATTTTACTTATAAAATTATGTTAATTATAAAATTCCCATTCTATCTTTATAAAATTTTTGGTGTGAAATAACTGAAAATCATGACATTGTCCAGATTAAGAAGACTCTAATTTGAAAAGGTGCAATGCAGGTACTGTTGCAGTTGATCCTAGCTTCTCTATGTACTGGTAGTGTCTTATTGCTTCAAGCTATGTTGTTTTTTTTTTATTCTGAACCATATCACCATGCTACCTACTTCAATATGAACTTCATTTTTTCTTTTTTAGCTGTCCTCCAAAATGAAAGAAAGAAAGAAAGAAGAAAGAAGAAAGAAAGAAGAAAGAAGGAAGGAAGGAAGGAAGGGAAGGAAGGAAGGAAGGAAGGAAAAGGAAGGAAGGAAGGAAGTGAAGGAAGGAAGGAAAGAAGGAAGGAAGACCATTTAGAACTGGGCTCTAACCTGCTAAAGTATTTTATAAAGTACAGTGGCAAAAGCAGATGCTCAAAAATTGTTCCTGTTACAGGGGAGACGCTTTGAAAAGCAGAAGATAGAAGTATGGTCATTTGGGTCTGACTTGGGATATAGCTAAATCTGAAAAGTTTAATACAGCGGGTAGAGTAGAGCAGAAGTTTCTAAGAAAAGGAGAGATGACTTGACGTGAGAAAGAAGGCTACATCATGAATCACAAGTGATAAGTTTGTTCCTGGTGAGATTCTTTTTCTTAGCAAGGTGCATGTGGAGCAGAGTTCATGTCTGAAAAGAGGTAATGACAAGAACAAGGCAGGGCCAGACCATGTCTAGGGGGCTTGGTCTGTGGCAAGACTTCTGTCTCAGCAGGAAAACTGAAACAGGAGCCCAATCAGAAGGATGGCTGTGTGAGGAGGCAATGTGATGGTGAAAGGGTTGGGGGTGACGGAGGGGGCGGGCAAGTAAAAGCTGAATCAGGGAGAAGCATGGGAGTTTCCGGCATTAAGAACAGGGACCCTCGTGGCTAGGACTATTCTATCCACGTATCCAGAGCACCAGCAGGCATTGCTGAGTCAGGCGAGAACTACAAAGATAATGTTATGCATATTCTTGCCTTTAGGTGCTCTGGATCCAGTAGGCAAAAACAAAAAACAAAAAACAAAAAAACCAAAAAACAAATAGTTTCAGTATAATAGTATAATGATAAGTTTAGAAGTATGCAGTGAGTAGGTGTAGCAACACAGAAGAGTACAACACAGCCTAGGATTTCAACAAAGATGTTTATGACCAAATATTGAGAAGTCAGTCAGATGAAGAATGAGGAATGGGGAGTGGTGGGGAGGTCATTCTAGATGAAAAGAATAGCATGAGCAATATCAGAGAGGTGTGCAACAGCATGGTAATGTTAACCTGTTTTGGTGTGAGGTTATACAGCATAAGACAGGCTCATATGGCCATATGAAAACATTCATAGTATTCACTTTGTAATAATTTTCTTTGTGCCAGGCCCTGTGCTAAATCTGCACATATTAAAAGAATTCAGTAATTTAATTCTCACAACCATCCAGGAATACAATAAACAATGACTTTTTGAATTTTAAACTTGGAAAACGACTTTCGAATGATCATTCTAGAACAAAACTTTTATTTTACAGCTGAAAAATTGATATCAAGAAGAGTAAAATGAAAAAGTACAAACTCCCAGTTATAAAATAAACAAATCATGAGGATGGAATGTGCATGGCAACTATAGTTAGCACTGTCTGTAGCGCATGTTTGAAAGTAACTAAGAGAGTAGATCTTTAAAAATGTAACTATGTATGGTTACAGATGTTAGGTAGAATTATTGTGATGATCATTTTATAATATATACAAATATGAAATTGTCATGTTGTATACCTAAAACTAATATAACATTATATCTCAATTATACCTAAATTAAAAAAGAAATAAAGATGCTAATGGGCTGACAGACAAAAGTGACCATCGTATGAGCAGGAGATCCAGGTATTTTTATTTGTCAGAGATTCATACAAAAAGAGACAAAATAAATTTAAAAAGAATGAAATGATGAGCCTCAGAAAGCAAAAAATGAGCCGCAGAGATAAGAATCAAACTCAGAATGAACTCTCAATCCAGAGTGCTTTTCTTACATCACACTATTCTTCATGTTCCATGATTTGGATCTCAAAGATTAGACGGAAGTTCTGTGAGATTTCATGCAGTTGGGCAAAATTACTGGTATAAACCTCTTAGTAAAGAGTGAGTATAAAGACATAATTTTATTAGAATATTGATATAATCTCAGTGGCATACTCATGGCTGGCCATGCAGGCTTTAGTAATATTCCAAATGACAATGCATTCTTTGTACTGAAACTCTTAAGGTTTGGTGGGGTGAGGAGAGGGTGCAGTTTTTCCCTTATTAATCTCATAAATGCTTATCGATGAAGTCTCTTTCCTTATGATTTGCAGTTACATTTGACACTATTTGTCACACTAAATTCTGTCTAGTATACATGGCAGGAAGGAAATGTATCATTCCTCTGGCCAATTTTTGTGGCCTACTGTATTCATTTAACTTAAGAATTGCCACATCATGGGACTAACTTACTTCCTGATTTAAAATTCCAAACAAAATTGCAAAAGAGAAATTAATTTTAATTACTTATTATTAAAAGAGATTAGCTGTATTATTTAAATTAACACTTAGGTTAAGATACATAATCACTATGCAAGTGGAATTAATTTAAAAGCTAGATTTTTTCTGGTTGCAGAGTTCGACAAATACTATATTAAAGTCTATAGTTAAGAATGAGATTTAATTTACCAGTGATTATAAAATAGATAAGTAATACCAAAAAAAAAAAAGAGGGATATAAGTTATACAATTATACGCAAATGGCTTTTTTGAATGAAAAAATGTTTTTAGAAAAGGATGAACGAAAGTTAGATTCTACTTCCCAAACTTTGGTGCTTCTGAGGTATACAAAGGCTATTTAAAGGCACAGGGTAAATTATAAAATAAACACATCAAGTTCTTAGAGCCTATTTTAATAAAAAATTTTAATGATTTAACCAGTATTTTTATATTATTATAAACATGGATATATTATGGGGTAGAATCAAAGCTTGCATGACTTTTTATGATACAGCAGGAACTATAGTGAAAGCAAGTCACTTAGTCTTCTCCGAGCATATGTGTTAGTTCCCTCTGCTATTAATGGTAGAATAGCAAAGAACTCTGAGAAACATGGAATTTGCAAATTGGAGCAACACAAGTTTGTGGTTTTATCATGTCTTTAGAGTTCAGAGTAAAGGACCTAAATTATCCTTTGGCAGGTAAAGAAGTAGAAAAAGGCCAAAAATTACCTTTCTTTGAACATGAACTGGACAATAATGTGGATAAATGATGACAGGGTACATTCAGTTACAAAGTTGGCAGAGCATCTAAGAATCTTCCATTTTTGTATTAGAGGACAGAGAGTTGGCTGAGCCCTAGGCAACAAAACTCTCAAGATACTTGCCATGATAAGGATTTTAGTCCTGCCTACTCCTACAGAATCTATGTCCTCTATTCTTCTTGGCATAGATTCGAATAGTATACTGAAACTGTGAAATAGAGAGACAGATTTAATAATCATTTCACTTAGTAAGTACAGATGGGGCAGGTAATTAAACAGGTTTTCTCTTGCCAGCAGGCCTAGAGCAATGTAACTCAGAGTCTCGGTCACACCTCTGAACTGAGATGCAAAGCTAATATTAAACAGGACTTCTCTAGGCAGGTCCATGTCAGCATTGCTGTTCTTAGCAAGTAAAAGTTATTAAAGGGTCTAGTCAGGCTGCCAGAGGCCTGCCAAATCATCAGTCTTAGGAATGTTGAATTTATAGGCGGAACAATGAAAAGGGACTAGAATAATTGAAAAATTATTATTATTATTGAGGTGGTTGATATCTCATAAAATAAGCACATTATGAGTCTTTGATATTTTCATGATATGAATAATTATTCAAACATCAGGAATAGAATTTCTTAATTTTTAAAATTTCTAGTTTTTTTACATTGTGAAAATACAGTATTTAATTGATATGAAATATACTAGCTTAACTGTACGTTGGTTGAATAGTAACAAAACACTCAGAGAGATAAAAATTGAACTTAGTTAAATTGCATTTTGTTAGAAAAGGGGTTTTGCTTGTTTGAAGATGGAAAGTCAAAATGATTTAAACATTTTTTGCTTAAAAATATATCAGCTTTAACTGTGGTTCCATTAATATTTTTTCTATGTTTATTGTTCCTGTTATATATTGCTATATATGAAACTACTCCAAAACTTAGTGTCTTAAAAAGCAAGCACTTTATTATCTTTCAGATTTTCATATTTATTTGTATAGAGTTTAGATGCTGTATTCTGGGACATTGATCTATTTATGAGCTAATAATTCACTGTTATAATGTTGAAGCTTTACTAATATTTGTTATAAATATATCATAAATAAATTATTATCTCATAAGGCTGGTCCTTGTTGTCTTCCCTATTCAGACTTTTGCTAGAAATTTTTTGTTTATTTTTTTATTTAAACATTATAATTAATTATGATTTGTTTGTCTAATTAACACATTTTTATTTAGGTTGTACCAAATTTATAGAGTAACTAAGGGAGAATTAAAATCTTTATGATATTGAGCATCCCTATCCAATGGCATAGTATGTTGTTACATTTGGTCATGTTCTTCAGTGCTGATTTATAGTTTTCTTCAAAGAGATTTTTTCATCTTTGTAATTGTTATTCTTTCCTATTTAAACTTAGCATTGTATATAGAGTTGTTTTTCTTACAATATATTTTCTAACTGGTTGTCATTTGCATATATGAAAGCTGTTTTTTAAATGCTTCTTATCATTTATGGTAGTGATTTATATTGCTTATGTTAATAGATTTCCTAATGTTGAATTTACATATGTAATAAAACTTAGTCATGGTAAAATTATTTTTGAATTTTGTTGTATTTTCTTTTTCAGTATTTAAGATTTTTGCATTAATGTGAGACTATTCTATAGTTTGTTTTCAAAGTACAGTTTTAATAAGGCTTTAGTATCAATTTCATATTCCTTTTATAAACTTGTTTCTTTTTTATGTCGGAGCAGTTTAATGGCATTTCAATAGTCTGGTTGTTAAATATTTGTTGGAATTCTCCTGCGAAGCCCTTTGATCCTAGTGCTGTTTAGGAGGGTTAATCTTTGACCATTTTTCTCTCAATTGTTTTATGGAAATTAACCTTTTCTGATTTTCTGGCTTTCAAAATACTTTCCTCAGGAGAAGTATCTATGTTATTCCAGTTTCAAATGTATTTTCATAGATTTAACATGACACTTATTGGTCATCTAATTTCTTCTATTTCTGTGACTTTGTCTTTATTACTTCCTATTATATGCTTTCTTCAAACTCATCTTGATTAGTGATTTGTATGTTTTATCGTTTACTTTTTTTTCTTCAAAGAAGCAGTTTTCAGGTTTATTGATTATATTCGCTGTTTACATATTTTTATCTCATTAAATTTTACTTTTTTTATTAATTCTTTCCTTATGCTTGCTTTTAATATATTTCTGTACTTCTAACTGAATCAGTTAATACAATCTTTCTTTTTAACTGACAAAAGCATTTAAGGCTGTGCATTTTTCTCCATATGCTCAAATATGGAGTGTTTTTTATTACCTATACTTTTTAGAAGTTTTACAATTTTGATTAGTGCTTATTTTAAGTTGCTTAAGAAATAAGTTTTTTCTATGTCCAGATTTATAGATACATTCATTTATATTCAATTAATTTTGAATTTTATTGTATTTTTATCAGAGAATATTGTCTCTACCACCTGTGATGGTTCATTTTATGTATCAACCTGACTGGGTCATGTATTACCCAGCTATGTGGTCAAACATCATTCTGGATGTTTCTCTGACAGTGTTTTGGGTGATATTAATGTTTAAATTGGTACTCTTTGAGTAAAGTCCATTGTACTCCATAATGTGGGTGGGTCTCATTCAATCATAGAAGCAATTAAAGACCTAAATAGAACAAAAAGACTCGCCTTCCCCCAAGCAAGAGAGAGCTCTTTAGCAGACTGCCTTGAGTCCTCCTCCTGCTTCTACACCCCATTGCCATAGCACTTGAGCTGGAATATTGGCTCTCCTGGATATCTAGCCTGTTGGACTTGCCAACTTCCAAAATCATGTGAGTCAATTCCTTACATTTAATCAATCAATCAATCAATCAATCAATCAATCTCTTTATCCATATATGTATGTGCATGTGTGTGTGTATGTGTATGTTGTGTGTACACACATAGCACACACATTCTATTGCTGTTGTTTCCCTGGAGAATCCTAATAAATCACCAAACGTTTTACTCTAAATTCCCCTATTATCATTTGCTGATTTTTTTTTTAATTTTGAGGAGCTCTTGTGAACAATATTTTCTCAATTTGTCTGCGTTTAAAGTTTTATAACTTCATGACATCTCTACTGACTATAAAATTTGTAAATGGTCTTACTTTTTCATATTTTTTATTGTCTTTTTATCATCTTATGTGTTTTCCACTGTCTTCTGGCATTGAGTATTACCAGGTGGAGATCTGAAGCCAGCCTTATTTTTCCTTTTACAAATATCTGGTTATTTTTCCTTGTTTTGCTTTGTAGTTAAACTCTGGTAACTTTACTAACATATGTCTAGCTGTTGAACATCCTATGTTTGCTTTGGCATATAACGTGTCTTTTTGATATATAATAACAAAGGGCATTGCTTGCCACTTATTAGCTGAGGCTTGATAAAATTACTTAACTTTCATGCATTTCTTCATCTGACTAATAAGGGAAGTAATTGGATTTACCTTCTGTTATTGTGTGTATAGTTTTTTTCTTTTTTATACTTAGTGGTATTTCATTGTAAGGGTATATACCACATTTTCTTTATTGTAATCTGTGTAAACAGTTAATTTCGATTACTTTTTGCTTGTTTTACTTCTATTTTGTATTTTCGTTATTGGATATTCTGAGGTGTTTCTTACCTTTTGTGATTCTTCAAATTTCATCTTTCTATATGTGACATTTTTCTTTTTTTTTAACTTGTTCTTGTCTTCTACCAGTTATTAGTGTTATCTTTCCCTATTAATCCTGTCTCTGCCCTAAGTTCTTAAATTTGTCCTTTTTGAATTTCCTTTATAGAAGTAATAGTTTAGTTTTCTTAATTTTTAGTGATGTGCTTGGCAATGCTCTTTATCTGTTATGTGGAAACATTTTCTGAAGAGTATACATTCATTAATTCAATCATTCACATATTCAACAATGTATTTTGAATTTCTACACTGTAGCAGGCACTGAGAAAAAAGCAGTAAATAAAAGAGAATAAAATTTAAAAACTTTTGAAAATATATACTGGCGCAGAGGTCATGTTCTCTCCTATTTAAGAGATGTAGTTTTTGCACTTCTGTGATTCTCTCTCCTTTCTTGATGCTGTCAGAGAACTGTCCTTCCATTGTCCTCTTGAACTCTCCGCCTTCTTGTCTTGATTTATTCTTTTATGGCTTCTATTCATCTAATCTCCTCCTAGAAGCCTTCACATATATGATGAAAGCAGCTTATTATAGCCACCTCCTAACAACCCTAAAAATTGAGTTTACAGGGTAGTAGTGTTCCTTTTTCTTGATGCTTTGGTGTGATTTTCAGAAAGACAAGGGGAAATACCCTCATTTAGATAGTGTGATAGTTAATTTTATGTGTCAACTTGGCTAGGCTATTGTGCCCAGTTAGTTGGTAAAATAACAGTCCATAGGTATTGCTGTGAAGATATTTTTAGATATGATAAACATTTAAATCAGTACAATCCGAATCAAGCAGATTGCCCTCTATAACATGGGTTGGCCTCATCTAATCAGTTGAAAGCCACAAGAGAAAAGACTGAAGTCCTCTAAAGAAGACACCTTTATAGACTGCCATCAGACTCAAAGACTGCAACGTCAATTCTTGTTAGAATTTCTAGCCTGCTGGACATCCCCGAGAATTGTGTGAGCTGATTCCTTAAAATAACTCTTACTCCATATATGTATATTCACTCTATTTCTCTGAAGAACCCTGACTAATTTAGGTAGCCATATTTATCATGAAATTAAATAACTACTTTGATACAAATATTGGGAAAATTTTACAGAGAGACTGCATTTAATAATATTTTGTATTCATTTAGCATTTATATAAATTTAAGTTTTTCAAAGACATATTTGTTATCACACATGTAATTTTATAGGACATTTTTGGGAATAGTAGTTTAACATGCCAAGTAATTCTGTATTTTATTTTCACTCTTATAGTAGTGTTTAGAAAGTGTGGTATTAAAACAGAGGAGTCAAAGAGCTAAAGATTTAGGGGGTTATCATTTGGGAAGACTGTGTCTGTTAGGAATCAATGATAGAGTTTGTAGATCACAGCATGAAGATGGGGTTCATGACATCTTTGAGTGGAGACAGGAACATTCTAAATATCTTTCCTACACATGAACATACTTATTATTTTGTAAGGCATTCTTCAACAAAAATATGCATTTGTAACCAGAAATATATCAGACAGATATAGTTTAAAAATGATATTAAATGTAATAGATACATAATGATATCTTATATTCTAGATCCCTATTTCAAAATTCTTAGACATTCAGGCCAGGGTCATTAGAGCAGACTGGGGGCCTTAAATTTAATTCCAGGTTCAGAAAAGTTCAAGAGTCATAACAAAGTACATAAATCTTAATCATTAAAAATATAATTAGAGTAGATATCTTTTTTAATGTCATTGTTTTGTGTGATTTTGTGTTCATGTTATTAATATAGGCTATGGCAGTATTCTAAATAAATATAATATGTAAAACTATGAACAGTAGCTTTTTAAATTATAGGTTAAATAACTGCAACTTAAGAGAATTATCTCCTATAATATCCAAAGTGAGAAATTGTACCTAACATAAGTTAACTCTATTGAAACACATTTATTCATAGCATAGATGAGAAACTTATGTTTTCCAAAGAATCTGTATAATCAGAATTATCAGATATTTATTATTAGAATTACCCCACAGGCTTGCTCTATGAAAGAAAGAACACTTTCTGAAATGATTCCATAGTGCACACTGCTTTGAGAAGTTTCATATTCTTGAATCTGTGCTGTTTTATAACTATTGATGGCCAAATCATTTACATAAGTGTTAGGTTGCCTTACATTTTTATTGTATTTATTCATAAAATTCTTGGTGGCCATTAAGAGTATATATGCTCCCCTAACTTAATGATTGACAAATTAAGGAGTTAAAACTGAGGTTTCTGAAGATAACATAACTGAGTATGAAAGATTATTAGATGCCAATTTCTTACTTGATAGTACATTGTAAAACCTTCAGAGACAATGTACTCACCACATAGATGACACTTTATGGACTATGGTTCTCCTACACAAAAAGAGCATCCTATAAAGGGATTAAAAAATGGAGGAAATAAGCATAAATTCCCCTATGGATGATTAAATAAAATATTCAGATATGAGACTTAGATTTGTAATATGCTGGAAGAAATTTCAACGGGAACTTTGTTGTTTACTACGTGAAATTTTCCAAAGATTTTCTAGTCTTTTATTTTATGACTTCTCAAACTCGTACCAGAGAAATTCTATGAAAGTCCTTTAAATAAATTATGAGAGAATCTCCATTTGGAAAAACAAAAACAAATTCTTTAAGACTTCCTTTAATTCATATCCATGAGCCAGAAAGTCTGTCAACATTTAAATGTGCTATGAAGAATATATAGTGGATTTTAATATCAATTTCTGTCCCACTTACGTGTGTAGACAACAAAATGTCTTATATTTGTTGGATCTGCTCTGGACTTTATTTTACGTGTTCCAGATTGCTCTTGTCTCTGGATGTCTTGCTCAAATATCTCTTCTTGCTTCAGAGAAGATAGTGCTGGTTTTTCGGAAGTGTTTATGTTTACATATTCCAGAAGCTCTCAAACCAGGTAGATCAGAGTTTACTAGGACACATTTTAACAGTGCCAAAAATCCAATCAAGGAGATTCTCATTTATTAGTAGAGTGGGAATGCATTTGAAAATGGGCACAGCTAGTAATTATGATAACCATTGTCTTATACTTATTTCATAGTTCAATGTTTAACTATTAAATATATTAATTACTTCCAATGGCAAGACAATGATCTGTAATACATGGTCTGGCTGTTTTATTGCCAGTCTTGTTCTTCAATTTGTTCCTGTTCCTTCAGCATCATAACACTCACTTGCTATGCTAACAAACAACTCCCTACCATCCCCCCTATCTCTGCCACCTCTCTCCCCTAGCAGCAGCTCAGCAGGTTTTCTGCTTAATCACTTCAAGACCAAGAACATGTGAGCTGCATTGAATGAAGCTTGTAAACAAATGATATAGCTCTACTTGATTACTACTCACAACAGTTGCCCGGTATATGATTTTTCTAATTATCTCCCCTGTGGTGGACATTAGCCCCTGTTTGGTGTTCGATTATAACATCTACATATCTTAGTCCCCAAACATTCCTCAGGGATATACTATTAGAATAACTATGGAGTAAAGTGCCAGGAAAGCTACTCCTTTTGATGACTTCTTTTTCCGTTCATGTTAAGTTGGACTATTGTTAAGAGAGGAAGGCTGAAGGAACAAAGATGAATCAAATGCATTAATTTTTTGTTAAATACTTTTCAGAATTTTCCCCAGATAACAACAAAAAGTAAATGTCATCTTAATTCGTTATGTATTTTCCAGATATGCAAGCATCATAACTAAGGAATGTTCTAAATAAGCTTGTTTATTTTCTGCATTCAAATTATAATTTTTTAAAAAACTTTTTTTTGTTGTTGTTAAGGGACTGTTTTAGGTACATATTTCCTTAGGATCTGAATCAAGACTTGATTATAATAATATTATGTTTAAAGTAATCGATGTTACTGAAGTTCTTTCAGAAAATCTCCTATTAAATGTTGGTCAATATGTATTTTGCATTTTTATAGAAAATAGCATATTTCATTTTTACTATTATTTCAACTTTCTTGACAAATTTATAAAAGAGAAAGTGATTTCCTAAAAAATGTTGAATTTGGCAAAATATTAATATTCTTCTCAGGTTCTCTGTCCCAAAAGGAGATACTATGGAATCATTTTCTTTGAGTGTGAAATTTTATTGATGATCTTAGTCAGAATCATTTATACTTCGCAGTTCCCTAGCACATGTCATTAATAGGGAGCTGCTTCCTTGCTTGCATGAATGTTTGATTTCTTTTTCTAGTTAAATAGTTATCCAAATGCAAAATCTAGTGCTTAGGGTAATCATGTGAATTTATGGCCATCGCTTGAATGCTGGGGCTTTCAGAAATGAAATTGAATAGATCATATTTCTCCATAAATGTAGGTTTTACATCTGAGATAGATCTAATATTGATAATCTCTTTATTTAACTGTTTCAAAATGCCATATGTGACTGAAAGTAACAGAATGGAAATAACTATGTTTATAGCAAATAGAACAGAAAATGAAAGGAAGATATGCAGAGCTTCTCACTGAAGTGAGCATCATATGAGTGCTATAGTGCAGCAGCACTAAGGGCAGCAATCAGCTTTTGAAGGAAGGGATTAGAATGCACCTAAATGTAGGATGAGGAAATTAAATGGGAGAAATATATTGGCTATTTTCAGATGCCCAGAATCTCCCAGAAGGGCTAACTTGAAGATTAAATTAAAACTAATTTAAAACTGGGGAAAATGCCTGTTGATTTATTTCAATGATTTTATATAATAAAAAGTATCTCTACAAGGTCTCATTTTCCCAATATCCGCCATTGTCGCATTTGTATTATTGCAAAAACAATGGCTCAAGGTGCATTAAAATTTCAATTTAAGAGACCTTACTTATTCTAAAACGGATTCTGATTTTGCCTTTTTCTTAGTCTGTATTCATTCATTTATCCCACATGGTCTTTGCAAGTGAAATTAAAGAGAAAGTGCTATGGACTGCATTGTGTTCCCTGAAATTTCTAATTTGAAGCCCTAACACCTAATGTGACTATATTTAAGGGTTGAGTTTTTAGAAGGTAATTGAAGATAGGGTACTAGTCAGATGGGATTAGTGGCCATGTAGGAAGAAGAAGAGAGAGCGGTCTCTCTTTTTTTCCACCATGTGAGAACAGTGAGAAGATGGCTGTTTGCAAGCGAAGAAGAGAAACCTTGCCGTAAACTGATCATGCTGGCACCCTGAACTTGGATTTTCCAGAATCTAGGACTGTAAGAAAATACATTTCTGCTTTTTAAACCACCTAGTCTATGATATTTTGTTATAGTAGTTTGACTAGACTAAGACAGAGAGCATATTCATTCCAAATACATGCTTGTGCTCAGATGACAGGATAATTATTTACCATTTCATTTAGTTTCCTCACTGTTTCTAAAATACTTGAATGTTTTAGCAGCCATGGTGGTGACAGATCCACAGAGAAACTTTCTAAAGACAATAGTCAGTCTGCATTTGTTCACCATCTTGCACTAATTTGCCAAATTTCTCAGAATACAGGGGGATTCTGCAATTAAAAACAAGCAAGCAAACATAAAAGCCCTGTTTGAAATCTCAATTAGAATAAAATCAAGTTATCTAAAGAAATATTGGGCAGAAAATATATACCTGCAAGAAATCTTTGAATTTTATTCTATAGAATTCAAAATTTCTAGTTATTCAATTTTTAACTCAAGTGCCAGGATGCCTGTATTACTGTGTCTGAGATCTGGAAGAGACCCAAATCTTACATTTATTTCTAAAGAAAAAGGCAGAGTTTTCTTTCAGTTAGAATTTGGAAAGTTATTATTTACCACTCTGATCCAAATATATTTATACAAATGAGTAGGTCACCCAGGATAGGTATAATTAAGACCAGAGTTTTAAACTCCAAATCAAATTCTGGAGGTATCATAAAATTCATAATAAAGCCAATTACTACTGTGTTCTTAAGCAACCCCACATACCACAGCAAACAGACAGAGAAAAAGTATACAAACTGTATGTTAAAAAATAAAAATATACTTTTAAATTATGACATAAAAATAATTTGAAAATAAAACCAAACCCTTTTAAATTTCATCACATTAGAATTTATTCTTATGTTTACACCTATATTCATTCATCATACATTTAATGTACCCACTATGTACTTGTCACCTTGTCAGGCTTTAGGCATAAAAAGAATACAAAGATGGCATCCCTGTCATTAAGATTTTCTATACAAAAAAAGTGGCCAATAGCTCTGAGATTTGATAAATTGAAATTTGATCTCAAGTGAGCCATGTAGATATTGTTATGAAATTCATTCGGTTGTACTTTGCACTATTGAATTCTTTAAATATGTTGCCTTTTATGAAAATCAGAAAGCAGATACTTCATTTAACTGAAAAAAATAATGTGTAATAATTATTATTGGCTCCAAGATCGAACAAACTTAAGACTATCATGACGATTTTGCCTCTTATTAATACTGGCAAAGAAACTATACACATCACTAGAGTAGGACTTTTCCAATGTGATTATGCTTTTCTACCTCTAGAGAGGATCTTTTTCTGATGGATTCATTAATAGGTGTTAAACACAGAGGGGAGCTAGGAGGAACAGACAAGCATGGCTCTTGTTCTCCTTTCACCACTCTCTCTTTTTCTCTTCCTGTAACTTGGGGAAAGATTTGTTTATGTAAGTAGCATTGGAGACTACTTCATGGTATTACATGGTTTATATGTACCATCTATTTGGACTTCAGCCTTTCACTTTTCTCATTTCTGCTTCTCTGTTTGCTTCTCTACACAACTCATTTCTTATATTGACCTTTAGTAGGGACTGCCCTGGTTTGAACACAGTTACAATACACATCTTCACAAATGCATTCTATTACATTATGGTAAAAGTAGTAACAATATCTAATACTCACTGATGAGGTATTTGCGATATACCTAAATATTGTACTAATTGATTTTATGTGAATATCTATCCCGTTCTTTCAGGCACATTTATCAGACCCAACACTTTGATGATTTAATCTATTTTTGCCAAAATCAAAACTATATAGATATATCCTAGATTTAGGCAGACTTATTAAACTTGAGTAATACAGTTCTTCAGTGTCCATCTAAATTTCTTATCCCAAGTTCTCATATTCCTCAGTTTTAGCTTAGTTCCCATAATTCTTTCAATAGACACAGATTTAACAAAATTATAAATTATTCATTGAACAGCATTCTTTTCCTGTTCTTCGCATATTTTGGGATCTGTTCTTCCATTGTGTGATTGAGTAACATGTGAGGAAGTTGTTAGCAGGATGATATATAGGTGCTAGATGGGCACTGAATCCTAGTTCACAAATTACTGATTGTTTTGATCACTTGGTTTATCTTTTGTAGACTTGAATTGAAAAACATTTCATCTTTGTAAAGTTGATATCTAAGAAGAGGGCTTGGGAAATAGATGTGCTGGGTTTCGGTCTTCCCTTTCGGAACTACCTTTCTGGTTTGGGAAACCTCAGTTTGTCTCTCTGCTTCTTCATCTTTAATTAATGTTTCTAGACTATATTAATGATAAGTTGTACTTCCTTGATTTTCCTTATTTCCATTTTTCAAGAGCAGTTAAAATGATCCAACTTTTGCAGTTCAGTTTAAGGGTTATAGCAATTTAGAAAGATTCATTCAGTGATCTGTGTGGAAGTAGTCAGCTGGTACAGCCTTGTTCATTTTGCTTCCCGACTGGCAAGGCATTGCTCCTATACAAACCCTGAAAGGATTTTCTAGAAATGCCATCTTAGATATTGGTAGAACTTCTGCCAGTCCTTACGGTCTGCCTTATGGTTGACTCTAGTGTAAATATTGGGTTGTCTTTCTCTATATGAATTATTTAGAACTGTTTTCATTTTTACTATTTGACTGCCTCATTCAAGTGAACTGAAATCTCTATATAAATGGTCCCATTGAAGATCTTTGATGCTATTTGAATCACCTTAATTTCACCGTTTTTTGCTTGCTATATTGCTTATCGAGATGACTAAATCTAGGGATAGAATTTGTTCATAACTTTTATAGGCTAGGATTTACTTCATTGTTTTTATTCCTTTGTATTAGAAAATTACAAAGAACAGACCACAGTGGACAGTTCTGGTTTCTTTGATATTTAAAATTCAAAATTGAGGCAATAAGAAAATTATTGTGTGTGTATATTTTAATGTTACTGCATAATTAATGCATTCTAGTGAAAAGGAATATAAAACATGTACATTAGAATATTCAACTAACTCTCTCCTTGTGGTAAAAACCAAGCTTGCGATAATTATTTTCTTTGTAAAAGAGGAAGAAAAGAAATCCAAGCATTACTACTATTGAATCATAAAACAACAAACTATCTCTTTCTCTGTGGCTTTCATCCATATAATTTACAGTGCAAATGCAATTTTTGGTACACAAATGCTTCTATATTGAGAGAGCTGTGTGGAAAAAAGAATGCCTAGATCCAATTTTCTTGCCAAACAAAGAAAACAAAATCCTTCCCCATCTTCTGTATTATGTGAGTGCCAATAACGCCTCTTTGATGGTAGCTTTGTGTTGTATTGTGTTTTTGCTTTTAATTAAGATATATTGGGTAAAATAATGCTTCATTGTATTGTACAAAATACTGAAGCATGGGCTAATTACAGCCTTCAATGGGATTCAGTATAGACCTCATGTTACTGTCTCATGCCTATTTTTTAGTGTTTAGCAAAGTGTTCTGATGTTATATTTTCTCCTGGGGTTTTCTTTTTAGCTTCTCTTCATCCAAATGAAAAGCAATGACCCCAACCTAAAATGTTAATTAAATGGCTACCTCGCTTGTTATAAAGTTTTTATTTAAAAATATTCTTATATTTTGGATGCCAAAATTCAATTTTGCCCCATATGGCCCCTTTCACACTTGTTTTTAGAGGGCATAATTTTCGCAGAAGGCAAAATTCCAAGTTAGCAAAAAAGCAGGTTGGGAGCCAGACAAACATGGAAGAAATGTCACCCTCATCTTTATTTAAACCTGATTAACCTTTTTAATTTAGTCATTAAGTTTTATTGAAAATGAACCAAATACAGTCATTAGTTGTGGAAAGAGAATGGAATCAATTTAGACATTAAATTAAAGGATAAAGTCTCTAGAACTTCTAGGTAAAGACAAAATGGTAGATTGCTCATTGCAAATCGATTATAAGGGAAAAATATTATCCATATTGAAATTTATCCAGATGGCAATCTATTTGAGTTTGCAATAAAACTCTAATAATGCCTAGTATATATTTTCCCCTTTTCTAGATGTCTGCAATTTCTTTTGTTGTGAATATACTGCAAACATTATTAGAGTTCATACAAGTATCTAATCTTTTGTTGAACTGCATTGGATTAAAATGGTAATTGTAATTGTACTTGCCATTTTCATCTGCATGCTAAACACAATGGGCCTATTAAATTATTGCCTGAATATGTATAATGTTTAATAATGTATTTTCAAAATTGTTTTTTTCCAAGAGCAATAACAGCGATATGCAAATATATATGTTATAAAGTGCTTACTGTGTATGATTACTTGGATCATCTCATTAAACTCTTACAACTACCCAATGGTATCATATGGATACAATTGACTTCTCATTCTGTTCCAGGAATACAATGTGCTTCTCATCTAATTTCACATTTAATATATACATTACCTTCCTTTACCCTAGGAAGTTGGAATTTTTAAAAAGAGAAAACTGAAGCTTTGAAACTAGTGTACGGTGAACAGCGTTCTAAACCCATGCAGTTTGATTTCAGAGATTTTGGTCTCAGTCAGTATATGCTACTGCCTTCCTTTATGGATAATGCTTTACTTAAGAGAGTAGCAGGTTGGTCTTATACTTTCTTCCTGGAGATTTCTGCAAAGTAGCAGTGATACATGAAAGTGATATATATATATATATATATATATATGAGATATATATATATCTCACTATATATATCACTATATATCCCTATATATATATATATATCTCACTATATCCCTCCATATATATATATATATACAGGCCAATCAATATGGAAGCACAATACTGCACCAGAGCTTTGGATATACAAGAGATATTTGTTTTCACAGTCCTTGCATAGGGTTTAGTTGTAAAATCTAAGTTAGATCAAACCCTAGGATGGCTTGCCTTTTTATTTGAGTGAAAGACTACGTCCTCAACATGAGCTTCGAGGTCCTGTATAGTCTGGCTTCCTATTCTCTCCCGGACCTCATCTTCTACTACTTTTTCCTTCGCATACTCTGTTTTAGTCACTTTGTCATGTTGTTTTTCCTTAAATATGCCAGAAAAATCTGTTTGATTTTAAATATACCCTCTGCCTACATGTTGTTGCCCCAGATATACACATGGCTAGCTGCTGAACATCTTCCATTTCTTTCCCTAATTTCAATTGGCCTACAATGTAAAATGCCGTATGAACAATTTATATAGATATAGAAATTAAACTTTATATGTGGGCATCACTATAGGACAGTTCTGGTTTCAACTTTTCATAGGGCATTGTCCTCAGCAAATATTAATTTTAGTTCTTGTTGACTTCTGTGGTGTTACCTTCTTTTTATGCTATTCTTTGAGGCACCTCTGGGTCTCATTTCTATTCACATATTTATCTTTTATTCATATTGTTGTTGAAACTTATTAACTTTTTGTAGTTATACATGTGAAAATAGTTAGGTATACATACATAAATAATAAAATTATTAACAAAAATAAGAAAATGATGAATGTAAAATTTAGGCTAATATTTTTCTTGGTGTGTGTGTGTGTGTGTGTGTTGGAGGTGTTGAGAGACAGGCAGAAGGATGGGATGGGAAGGAGCACATGGCAATGTGAGTTATTAGTAAATTCATTGCTTTTGGTATTCCATGGTGTTTCAAGAATATTTGTTATAGTTGTATGCTTTATAAAACACACATTTTTTTGTTTGTGTCAAATAACATGTTAATTGAAAAATATTCTAATGATTATCACTAGTATTTCATCTGTACTAGCTATTTCTGTTCTTATATGCAAGGTTGACATGCTAGATGTTAGCTTTTCTCCAATGTATATACCACTAACTGGTGCTTCGTTTTATTTTTTTCTACTTTAGTTGGAGAGTTTCAGAAATATACTGACCTTTCTGAAGAAAAGGTAATTTCTGGATAGAATTACTAGGGGTGGGGGCATTTCTCCTTTATTAGTTTCCTAGAGCGGCTGTAATAAAGTACCACAAACTGGGTGGCTTTAAACAAAAGTTTTTGGTGTTGCTGGCATTCGTTGGTAATACTTGGCCTATAGACTGATCACTCCAATCCTTGCCTTTGTCACATGGCATTCTCCCTGTGTGTGTGTGTCTCTTTAATTCTTATAGGACACCCGTCTCATAGGATTAGGGCCCACCCTAATTGAGTATGATGTAATTTTAACTTTATTATACCTGCAAAGACCCTATTGCCAAATATGGTCAAATTTATAGGCACCAGGGGTTAGGACTTAACGATATCTTTTTGAGGGACCCAATTTAACCCATAACACCACTCTGTTATGGGGAAGCCATTTATTTTCTTGATGCTTTTTTGGCTGCTATCATTATATATATAGTTTTTTCTGATTGTAACCACTGAACAATGCCTTTTCCTTTTCCCTGGACATTTATAGTTGAACCATATTATATATACTTGCCTTCTTGCATGTACCTTACTATCACGTACCACTAAGAAATAGCTACTGCCATGTCAGTTGAAAAGACAATTGATGACACAGTATGTTTTTAATATCTAGTAGATTTGAATTTTCATCAGGTAACATGTCAAAGGAAAAATAAAAAATATTGAATTGAAGATATATGAGTTAAGATTCCTGATGGGCTTCTGGGCCTTGTCCTTGTTTTGTTTTCACTGTATTTTTTTTTTTTTCTTAAAACTAATGGTTCCAAGGTATATATTTTCTAGTGACTCTAAATTAATGTGTTACTTATACTCAGCATTTAGAAATTTTACCGTTATAACTTTTATATCAGTTTGTTTTAGAACCTGGTTCTTGAGAGACTCTTAGGGATTTAATCCTCTGTCATTGTCTCAAGATTTTCACACTAAATTTACTTTACTCTGTCATATCCTTTAACTCAACCATATGAAGTTTTTCTTATGTATATTTCTCTGTATGTATTATGTATAGTAAAATGTGTGCATAATGTGATTTGTGTCACACTGGAAATCTACTTGCCCAGTTTGCGCCAGGTCACTTAGAACTTAGATCTTTATCTACTGGGAAGGCTCACTCCTAGTCTGCAGGTGGTCTCTGATATCCTGCTGGTGTTGCCTTTGGGTATTATTTATAGTCATCATGCAGTATGATTATTGTTTATTGCTTGAAGTCATTTCTGGCTATCATTAAATATTATATTCTCATTTTTTTAAGCAGTAAGTCATACTATAGTTTTGACATATAAAATTGTAGAGGAAATGGTTATGTTGTCCTAAAAATATTATATTCTTCTCTATGGTACCACTTTAACGTGCATTTGGCTGTGAGCTGATTGGTTTTCTACAGTTATGGCTACCCTCTGTTGCCCTGTATTAGAGGTTGAAATAGAGAAAATAGCACCCCAGGGAGAACACCCTCATAACTAGGTCTCCTAGACTACTGTGTAACTTAGAGAGCCCTCTGAAGGCTCTCTAAGGGGTCTGCTAGACTACTGTGTAACTTAGAGAGCCCTCTGAAAGCTCTCAGACAAAATTATTTAAATCAATAATTAATAAAGAAAGTAGTCTTCTTCTGCCTAAATAATAGGAGGGCATATTGTGATTGCTGTAGTTTCGCTTTTTTTTTGAGGAAGATATTATAATAAAATAGCACAATTTGGTAATAATCGTCATGTTTCATAGTGGAAACATGAGTCAGACATATCTAAGGACCAATTCTATCTTCTTATTTAGTAGGTAGTGTTGTTGGCCAAGACAGACCAGGAGGACTTCACCAGATCTTTTCGCCTCGAGTAGGTATATCAATATCTATGAACAAAATGCATTTTAGTTGGGAGAGGGGTTGTCTGCTCAGTTATCAATATCTGTAAATCTAATTGCCTTTATGTTTTTATCAGAGTAACAATCACACTTAGGCCAAAAGTTAATTCTAGATGCACATTTTTCATTATACTTTCTTTTGTTAAAATGTTTTTCATTATCCAAATAGTCATCTTCATTTTCTAAAACTATACACTGTAAAACATTTTTAAACAAATACATTGCGTAGGACTTGAAATAATGGAGACCACTCTTACTCTTTGATGTGCCAGAAGCCTGTCTAAATTGAATATGGTCAATATATAATATTGTTACCAAAAAACAAAATATTTTACATTATTTACTGATTGAATTTGGTAAGCTGTAGATTTTTTGATGTTTGTAATACAGTTTAACCCCTTTCACCTGAAAAATGTTACTTCTCAAAATCTTTCTTCTAAAAATACATAGTAAATTTAAACAGGTTTGATAACAGAAGTAAAACAAAACAAAAAGCAACAAAAAGGATAAAAAACAATTTATTATCACAGCAAAGTCTCTTATGTCTTCCTTTTGAGAATTATATCACAAGAAGGATGAATTACTCGAGACAAGTACTAGAAAGAAATAAGAATGGAAAAAAGCACACCATCGCTTACAATTGCTAGCACTTGCTTAATTGCAAAAGAAAATGTCTATATATAAACACATTTTTGGGTGTAAAGCAAAAATATTTTTCTGTATAGAATGAAATTTAAATTGGATGAAAAAACATTTTGTTGAATTAGAATGTAGTTAATCCTTTTTTCCTCAGAAATCAGGGTTTAATCTCAGAGTATGTTTCATGAATCTTAAAGACATTAACTCTCCTGGGTCTCCCACTTCTTTTAGTTTCAATTTTTGTAATTGCCTGCACATTATATCCTTAATTTAGTATTTTCTCCCTTTTAACCCTTGACAACATTCCTCTACATACAGCAAAATGATTTTTGCCTAAGTTAGAAGAATAAAGGATAAGAAACAGACTGCACAGGCCCTGCACACTTCCACCAGGTCTACATATCTCAATTTGCCTGACTCTTCTCCTTTCAAGTGCAATCTAAATATTTTCAGGGCAGAGTGCGATGAAGATATCAAAGATGGTTCTTATAACATGTAAATAAACCACAAATAAACTTGCTTTTTTTCCTATCTTTACCCATCCCAAATATATATATAAACAATATCTGGAATGTTCTCTTAACTCAGGTTTTTATGAAAACATCAAACGAAGACTGTATTGAGAACTACCATAACCCTCACTGTTGAAGGAGGCCTATATAAATTTAATATCTATATATATAGGTTATATATAGATATTTAATTATATATACACACATGCACACATGCATGAGCACATATACCTTGTACTCTAAGAAAGGAATTGGTGGCATATTCTAAATGTAGCAAACACTGCTCTGCTTTGGAGGGTGTGAAATGTCAGGGAAATAGGTTACTACTGGGGTTATGCTAGTGTAATATGGGTTTTTGCTTCTGTTCTTATGGCTTCTAAAGATGATTCTCTTGACTTTCCAGGAATTCATGAGCTAAAAACTCTCCTTTTGTTTAAAAGTAGCTACAGTGACTTTATGTTTATACTAATGACAAATGCTTTGTCTATACAATATATTATTAGCATATTTATAATTTGGATGATCAGAAAGTTTATTTCATTTAAAATATGTCCATTTAAGCATAGAAGAAATTATGTGATGGAAGCTTTGAGTTGTCTCAGTGCCACATCCTCTATTAACAACCCTAACTGCAAAAATTTAATTATTTAATGTACTTAAAAAAAATTCTTTGTGACTGAAATGTACCTTATGTAATTCAGAGTTTGATTTTTTATTTTGGATATTTGACCTTCAAAGCCATCTGAATGAATGCATTATATGGCCAACTAAAGGAGTCTTCCATATTCATGTGGGTTTTTTGCTTTCTCTGCTCCACTTGCGTCTTGTCCTGTTTTATGCTGCAGACATAAATGTTACCCCTGCTTTAGTGATGGAAGGAGGGTTAAATTTTTATGTGGCAAAATGAGTCTCTTCTTGTCATCTGAAAATGGCACTTGCTTCTGGCTATGAAACAATTACATAAGTATAAGCCACACACTTTTCATTGATATTATTAAATTTTTTTTTGTCTTTCATTTACCTCTATTCTCACTGCTGCAAGCTCAGTACTTATTTAATAATTACATGCTTATTGTTTTGCAGGTTTCCTCATTAAGTAATTTGGTGGGAAATTATTTACTTCACATATAATACAAAATATGATTATTTAAATTATTTTCTATTTATTTAATTTGTAAGAATCAGCAACCATACACACACTATATATATCTTTTAGAGCTAAAGTTAGCTACAGGCACTGAAGAACATAGCCTATATCATGGTCAGAAAGTCTATGCATTCTTCTAATCTGTTTATTCTCTATTTGTAGGACTGATAACATGGAATGGGACAAAAATAAATGAGGACAAAGCCATTTTGAAGAAAAAAGATAGTTAAATTTTCTGTATTCGCTGGTTTCCCACCCCCCAAATAGTATCTAGCTTGGTGCCTAGCACATAATAATCTCTCATTAGATGCTTTATAAGTCAATATACAAAATTCAATTTATTTTCTACAATTTTTTCTCTCCATCTTCTAAAAACGTACAACCTTCTTACAGTAGGATTTAGAATAAAGGAAATATTACCCACATATAGTTCACTTTAGAATTCTCTAGGCTTGTCAAGGAGTATTCCTTGTAGAATGTCCTATAAGTAGAATATCTGGATATAAAACTTTATTACACTTTATTTTATCAACAGCGTCCTTACCTACAATATGATTATTACATATATCTATCTATATATCTATATATCTATCTATATATCTGTCTATATACAAAGCATAATATACTAAATATCAGTGCTCTAAAGATAAGCTCTTCAAGATCCTTGTCCTAGAGCTAGTTCCAGGTTAATGATGTAGATCTTTATAAGTGCTGGGGTAAATTAAAAGAGGGATAGAATTCCATGGGATGAGATGATAGAAGAAATCTTAAAGATGGAATGAGTCGACCTGTACTGTGAGGAAAAGGTAGATTTTAGCTGAGTATGGAGACAAATGACGGACATTTAAAAAGACATAAAGTGTGACAAAATAGTAAAATCAGGACACGCACAAATATTTTCAGGGATAATGCATTAAACAGTTTTCTTTGAATAAGTGTTTGATTGGGGAAATGGTAAGAAGTAGGTAAATTTAGACCATTGTGAGGAATTTAGATTTAGTTCTGGAGACAGATGGGGATCATTGACTATCTTGATTGCATAAAAGAATATTTTATGTGTTATTTCTGTAATATGAACTTCTTTCTCGAATAATTGAAGTATGCTGCTTCTATGATTAGAGTTTTGAAAAGACTCATCTTTGGCTGCCTTTATATTATGTTGTTCAATTACCATTTATTTAAGCTTTTAATTTGCTTTTTAAAGGAAGTATCTCTATACTTCATATTACTTGTTCTTATCCAACTTGCTGACCTCATAGAAATTCAAACTTGTTTTGTAAAGAACAGAGATAATGAGTATATCTTTTCTACATATAGAAGAAAGACAAATTAAAGCTGACAAATGTGAGCTTATAAACAGTGGTATTACATTATTTAATATATTAAGTTTTACTTCAATGAGACTTTTCTTTTAAAAAGACTGAATGCATCTTTGATGGCATTAGGAAAAGAAAAAGAAAAGCAAGCAGCCAGAAGTATGGAGCCTGATCTTTGGCTTTTCCATCCTAGCTGTGAATACTCATCAAAATTTCATGTGCAGTTTCTGAAGTCATTTGGAGTTCACCAAATCAAATTACCTCTCATATTACTCCTTTACCTATCCTTACATGTTGTTCTCCCTGCAAATATGGCATGATCAAATTTCTTATTGTTATACTTGTCTGGAGAGAGATGTACATTATATCCAATCTCTTCATCAATTGGTACATTTAACATAATAAATGGTAGGTCCCTCTTTGTGATCCTGGGATAATATTGCCATTAGCAAGAATGTCTTCTTTTTATACAGACCTCAAGTAAACTATAGTTCCATAATAAATTGAGATATTCTTTACCTTCTTTTAGAATCTTGGTCTAAAAGCCATAGTTTGTGCAATTTCTTCTTCTTACCCTGAAAATTGAAATATTGTTCTAAAATATTTCACTAAAAGGGATAATTCCATAAAAAAGTCATAACTATCAAAATTTAATAGACTTTTTTTCATCCAAGGTGATTAATCTTTAATCAGCAAATGATCATTAGGCATTGTTTGGAGAATTTCAGCATACTGACATAACATAATAATGACACTTTCTAGCATCTTCCTTCCTATTTTAGAAAAGTCATTAAATCTTTTAGTTTAATTAAATGTCTACCTTGCTTGAAGCATATTTGAAAGGATTGTGGATACTTCCTACTGTTTTTGATTTCTGAGTTAACTACTCAATAGCCTGTAACTATTATTTTGACTCCTTTTGACCCAGAAAGTCTGCAACTTTTGTGAAGAATCTATATGTTTGTACTGAGCTCTGTTCTGTCATCAATTTTAGTATTGTATTAATAATTGTGAAATATGGCTACCTTTATTTTGCTATTTATAACTAATCTTTACCTGTAATTAGTTTATGTTTACTATTGTTACATATGAGATAATATACCCAGGAAGGAAACAAATGCTAACATATCACAGTGCAATCCTGAAATGCCCTTTGGTGAATATATAAAAAAAAATTCTGAAGTAATAATAACTGTAATGAATTAATATGTATTGAAAGGTTACAATGTTGCAGACATTTTGTTAAGCACTTTATAAGCACTGTCTCATTTAATTTTCAAAATAGCCTTAGGGTAGAAACTCTAACTTTACTTATTTTCAGATGAAGGAACTTAGACACAGAAGCTAGTATAGTGGAATGTGAAAATAATTCCAGGCTGACTCCAAAAAATGTTATTTACCAATTAGTAATGTTGAATTTTTTATTAGCCAATTAACTTATAATACTAGCCAAAAATAATCAATTAATCATATTAAGTTATAAGATTTGAATTTCATATTTTTTTCGAAGGAAAAGAAAAATAGTTTTCTAGTAATTCTTTTGTGATCCCTAGCAACAAATATTTCTTCATCCTCCAGCAAAAAAGAAAAACGTTCATCTGGTGCGCCTGTAGAATTTATAGTTCCTTAAGTGGAAAATCTCTGACCTAGACTGGATGTTCACTAAGGTCACTGATAACAAATGGGCCTGTCACACTGGGGTGGAGGAAGTAGGAAGTTTATGTCTGGGAGAACATGGAATAGCCAGAGACGGCAAATAACAGGTATAGGAAAAGATACATTGCTGATTTGGTTCCTTCTCCTTGTTCCCCAAAATTACTTTATGTGTTTGTGACACTGCCTTTTGTCATTGAGTTTGAGAAGGAGCAACACAGAGATCTTACTTATTATTTCTTCCATTATAAACTTCATATCTGCTTTCTACCCAAACACAGCCACTACAATTCTTCACACAATTTCTTTCTTCTCAACATGTTTTTACATGAAATAATTTGAACCTACACACTAATTTGTTAAAATCAACTTTAACATTTTTGTGGATTCCTTGAAAACATTTTCTAGATCTTAGGAAGGGAAAAATAGATATTAAAAATTGAATAATGAAGACATTTCACAAATAGGCAAAAGCAAGACTCTAATATAAGCAAGTATTACATGATAATAACTTAAAAAGTATTTACATTAGAGATGAAAATAATCTAAGTAACTTGATTTAGATATTAAATAGAAAAATCAATTATAATCCATTTAGTTATTGCATGCCAGTCTTCATTGTTTTAACTTTATTTTGTATTGAAATGTTTTAGAATTCAAAAGAAAGATCTCAAAGATTGTATTAGAGTGTGTAAACCTAACAGAGGCCCACAAATTCTCATATAGTGTTTTACTATATTTATAATGAAGGAGGAGGAGATGTTTCAATTGGAATATTGTTTAGGAACAGAAAATATGATTAAAATTAATATCAAGATGTGATACATTAGAGATTTAAGTATTCACAAGTTGACATATACAAAATATAAAGTACAGCATAGGAAATATAGTCAATAATATTGTGATAACTATGTATTATACCAGGTGAATACTAGATTTATCGGTGAAATCACTTCATAAGTTTTAGAAATGTCTAACCACTATGCTGTACACTTGAAACTAATATAGTATTGAATGTCATTGTAACTGAAAAATTTTTAAAATAATTTCAAATATTAATTATTTAAATTTTTTTCAAGTTAGTTGCTATTTATTTTAGCCTTTCAAATTTTTGAATAAGGCCTAAGAGCTACATAAAACTGAAACTGACCATTTTATCATATTACAAAATTATTCAAGAATATATAAATTCAGAGTATGGATTCTAGTAAATATTATTCTTTCTAATATTTATAATCTTATAGAAAGAGTATTTTTGCACAGTCTGTAGGTGTCTTGAGGTAAAAACTTATTTAACAAAATAAGTTTCCCAGTGTCCACAAAAGACCGTATAATACTAGCAAATACATTTATAGTAAGTGAATAATATAAAAGTACATAAGGCTTATGCAGCATGTGAGAAGATATGAGATGACAAAATAAAAATATTTTCTGACTTATAAATGTCAGAAAGTATAATTGAACAAAAAAGGAAAGAAGAAAGCTATCTAGTGTGAAACTTGTTTAGTGAGTGATTTAAAATAATGTAGAGAGACTGGGAAAGAGAAAAAAAATTCTATTATTACTTGGAAGAGAAAATAAAAAGCCCAACATCACAGAGCTGGGATGAAATGGGCCCTCTCGGAATAGCTGTTTAGAATGATGCTGGGTCACCATGTCAGCCTTGGCACCTCATTATCTAAGAGCTGTGTACACATACAAGAACTTCAGAGAAGAACAATGGATAAGATTATGAAAAAGAGGTTGGAAAAAGTGATATATAAAGCAAGATTAAAGGTACAAATTATTTTTGCAAGTTCTAAGGAACAACTAAGTTAGAAAATGACACTGGTCTACAAATAAATAATAAGTGGCAAGGCTAATTACTGAACATATTTAAAGGGGTTAAAGGGATGAAATTAAATTTAAGGTGAGTATTATGTGTGTGAGAATCCTTTTGTATGAAATATATAACAGGCAAAATATATAACCTTATGAGAAAAGCTACCTCATATTCGAGCTTCCTATGAATTCACATTCTAGGAGACAACCTGGATGAACACAAGAGAATTTCAAATTTGAAAGAGTAGGTCCATAAGCCTTATGCACTTTAGTTAAACTGCAGCTGTTGTTTGAATGAATGGGATCTCCCAGGTCACCACCAATAACCAGAGCACAGAAGCAAAAACAAATCAGGGTTTCTGGTCAGCTGTACGGAGGCAGAACTACTAAAAAGTTAGTCACATGAGAAACTGATTAAACTAGAACGGAGTAGAGACTGAGAAACTGGGGAAATGTGTGTTGTTAGATAGACGGAGGGTATGTTCTACCAGAATTGGATGGATTCCAAAAGGGTACATGCTGCCACTGAACTGGATCATCTGTGTTCAGAAAGGAGGAGGTTTGGTAAAAGAGAAGTGTTTTATATAAGAAAATCCTACAAGAGGGTTAGAACATTCAATGCATATAGCAGATGTGAAGTAGAAATGAAAGAAGCTGATTTTCTTGACTCTGTCATAATAAAAAGGGGCGGGGGGATTGGGAGAGAGAGAAAGGGCAGGAGGGCGAGTGGGCAAGTGAGCTGGGATAAAAATTGTCAAGTGCCACATTGTCTCAATATGAAAGAAGCCAAAGCAGTAGTTGAGATAATGGCAAACAAGAGAATGCACGCCCCATTTGAAGAGGAAATACTATTTAAATCCGCTAGAATACTGCCATATGGTAATATATACCTACCTAATGTTGCCTCATCTCCCGATTTTCAAGAGAAGGTGAAATAAGAATTTTTAAATTGGGCAATTGATTACCGAAGAAAACTAACCAAGTGCTCTGTGTGAATTTAAAGAAATGTCACTCAGGTTCAAGGCCCCTATTGTTTCTTGCTATATATTATGATGGAAAATTACATAGGTTATTAAGATGAGTAAAATCGCTTTTTAAGAAATCAAGTCCACCTATAATAATTTTCTTACCTCCTTAGGGAGAGAATGAAAAGATACAGAAAGCTCATCTTCACCATTCTCCTCTTACCTTGAGAAAATGTTTAAGGATAACTACCATCTGAATTTAAAATTTTAAAAAATGTAATCTGTTTCTAAAACACTCAATCACCCTTGGGTCTTATTTTTTACTTGGGCTACTAATCAAGAAAGGTGGCACCATGATTTAGACATACTCTCTACTTAAAACCCAGTGCATTGTTGAATAAATCATAAGTAAAAGGCATAGAAATTAGAAAGTAACCAACCAAACTGTTCATATTTTTCAACAAAATATCTACATTGAACCCTCCCTCAATTTTACATAGAAAGTATTAGAACAAAAAGAGAAATTAGCACTACTCTTGAACCCGAGAGTCGACATAAAAGTCAATAGCATTTCTATACAAAACTAATAACTCATTCAAAATATATAATAGAAAATATTCCTATTATTAATAATAACAAACTATGAGATATGTAGAAAGGAACCAAGCAATAATATAACCAACTGTTACAAACTAATTACAAATATATGAAGATACCTAAATATCAAAAATAATATAGATAGGAAGGCCAATTGATATCATGAGAATACATATTTTCCCTTAAATAATCTATAAATTTGATTTCCAGTCAAAACTGAAATAGTTCTTTAGAATCTTTTAAAATGATCCTAAAATTTCTCTGGGAAACAGAAAACAAGTAAGATAATTTTGAAGGAGAACAATATGTGAAAGATATCTCCTACTAGATATCAAGATTCATTTGCAGCTTTAGTAATTAATATAGTATGTACTGATAGTGACAGGAGTTAACAGAATCACAAAATAGAATAGAGAAAAAATTTGCACATATATTGAAATAATATATTACAGAAGTAGCATTGCAAATGAATAAAAAAGTTATGGAGTAGTTAGTAATTGGTGGTGATAAAAATAAAGATTCATATAAGAACATAAATTTAAAGCCCTTTCTCAAACAACAGAAAAATAAAATGTCTACTTGACTAAAACAGTTGTCAAAAGCAAGTCCTTAAAACTTTGAGAAAAAATATTACTAAGACCTTAGTTTAGGAAAAGATTTCTTAGAAAATAAATTAAAAAGCCCAGACACAAAGAATATTTATTAAAATTAAATATTTCTGTTTTTTAAACACCATAAACAAAGAGAAAGAAACTTCACACTAGAAGAAATTATTTCCAAGGGATATAATCAGTGTTTGAGAGACATGTGCACTCCAACAAATCAATAAAAGAATGACATAGGATCTATTAGAAAGAAAAATAAGGGATATGCACAATGTATTCACAGAAAAGAAAATCAGAATGTCCAATAAAACATGGAAAGTGCCAAATATATTAGTAATCCAAAAACTGCAACTTAATGCCACAATGAATGATTGTTTCACATCCATCAGAATAGAAATAAATGGTCTTGCAAGAGCAACCTTGGTCAAGATTAGATATGTGGGATTTTCAAATTCTGAAGAGTAGTAAAGAAATAGAGGACATTTTTGACATCTTCAAGATGGATAGTAACATAATCTATGACCCAGCTATATCTTTTAGAGAAACTCACCATGTGGCCATATTTATGAATGAATATGTGAAACCTCACAAAAAATATTTTGAGCAAAAAAGGGGCAACCTCAAAAATGATATATTCAATATGACCATTTATGTGAAGATTAAAACTCAATATTTTAAAAATATTAATGAATATATAAATATGTAATAAAAACAAATATGAGTGAACATGATAAATGTTAATATTAATTCTACCTGGGGTGGGAATTAGAGAAACTAAATCGAAAAGACATATAGAATATTTTTTGATGGTAATTATACTTTCTATATCTTTAAAAATGATATAAATGAATGTAAAATCGTTTTCCTAAATGTTGTTTATGAGTACATGGCCAAAATAAACAGTGGATGTTCATGACCATTCTATTTTTATATAAATGTTTGAAATATTTCATAAAAATACAAAATAAAACATCAGTTATGACCTTAGCCCATTTAATCACAAAAAAGAGGGTGACAGAGTCAATGGCCATGCTATCCTGAATAAGCCTGATCCTGTCTGATCTCAGAAGCTAAGCAGGGTTGGGCCTGGTTAGTACTTGAATGGGAGACCACCTAGGAAGATCCAGGAGCTGCAGGTGTAAAAAATAAAAAAGTAAGGGATTTCGAGCTGACAAGGTCCTTGCAATCTGTGTGATCAACTAAGGGTTGCCTTGCCTTAAAAAAAAAAAAGAGGATGATAGAAACATACACATATAACACCAGCAAAAAGGGAATTTTCAAATAATTTTGCTGTGGAAAAAGAAATAAGAACACTCTCATCTCTTATTTCTCTTCCCTTCCCTCTTTTCCTCCCTGAAGTCTAGAGAGATGATAAAAGAACGTAAAAAAAAAAAAATCTAAATGTGTGTATGTCTCTCTAAGAACTGCTTTGACTCAGTAGAATATATATTTTGTTAATATTTTATCATCTATTTTGAAGTGCTTTCTAATTTGCCTTGTGATCCTTTCCTGCCTGTCTCCTCCCACCCTCCTCCTTCTCTATCTCCTCTGTCTCTGTCTCTGTCTCTGTCTCTCTCTCATGTTTGGAGGTTTTTAAAAAGTATGGCATACTTATTAGTTTCTAATAAAATTTGTTATTGTAAGTTAACATATTTAATTTTATTTCAGTCCTTTGATATTTATTGAGACTTGTTTTATGGACCAGCTTAAAGTATAACCTGTTGAATGTACTATTACACTTGAAAAGAAAGCATATTTTCTATTTTTTGGATGTCATGTTCTTTAAATGTGAATTGCAATAAGTTGGTCAATAGTGCTATACAAACCTGTCATTATTAACGTTTTTTCGTCTAATTTTCTACCAAATACTGAAAGAGAAATGTCAATTTCAGCAACTATGATTGTGGATTTATCTATTTTTTTCCTTTAGTTTTATAAATTTTTTGCAATGTGTATTTTAAAGTTCTGTATATTTTCTAGAAGATATAATTTTCTAAGGCACTAGGGGCATACAACTTAGAATTTTAATATCTTATTGGCGAATTGATTTTTATCATTAGAAAATAGTCTATTACTAACATATTCTTTGTTTTGAAGGTATTTTTTTTTTGAATGATCTTATGACATTTTTCTTGAGTTTAGGGTTTGCATGTTGAATATTGAAAGTGATTTTTGTTTTTCATACATTTTAGTTGTGGCATATTGTTGCAATAAAATTTGATCTGGGCTGCTTATGTACCCCCACTGAGGCTATAAGAAATATGTCCCCTGGCTGTTTGAAAAGAGGTATTCTGTTTAAGAGAAAGGATTTTCTTTACCATCTTCTCAAACGTTTAGGATTTTTGTCCTCCCAAGGTTAGGTCTTGGGTTTATGATTCTTCCCACCATGTCCCTCCCTATGCTGTAAGAGCACCCTCCTTGCCCATGATGTCTATTCCTGTGCAGGTTGCCCACCATTCCATAAGCATCTCAGCTAGTTTACTAGATACTAAAATCCTTAAATAATGTTTAGTTTGGGAAAACTGAGGGAAAAATATTTCTACAGGCCTCACTTCATGCTTTTGGCCTGTTAATTCAATCATTTCTCTCCTAATAGCAGCATCTCCTCCCACTCAATAAGGACATTCTGAAATTCACTTTCTTCTTGGGTTTTTTGTTGTATTTAAATAAAAATTTAATTTTGAATCTAGTTAGATGTATCGTAGTAAAAAAAAGATAAAGATAGGGGAGACTGAGTGATGGTTTTATGGTAACTCTCTATACTATCTTTTCAAATTATCTGTAAATGTAAGTCACATTTTCTTAGGCTTTTCTTGGTTGTGACACTTTCTCATACTTTTCTTGGTTTGAAGACCAGTAATTTTGAAGACTACTGGTCAGTTATTTTGTAGACTGTCCCTCACTTGGGATTTGTTTAAAGATTTTCTTATGAATAGGCTGTGGTTATGGCTTTTTGGCAGGACAACTACAGAAGAATTTGCCATTTTTATTTTACCAAAAGTACGTACTATCGCAGAATTTATCACTATTAATTTTGATCTTCAGCACCTGCATGATGTGTTATGTGTCAGGTTTTTCCACTATAAAGTTTCTCTTTTTCTTCCTTCTCTACCCTTTCCATCTGTCCTCTACGTGCAGCCCATACTTTTGGAATAGGAATGTATTCTCTACTTCCTTTAGAGTAGAGTACTCATATAAATTATTTGGAATTTCCTGCATGGGAGATTTGTTTCTCCTATTCGTATATTTATTCAATCATTTATTTGTGTCAGTATGGACTCCTGGATATTTATTTTATACTATTTTAATCTTCCACATGTAGCCTCTAGCAACTTGTCAAAATTACCATGTAAATGTTCCAGCCTGTATATTATGGCTCTAACATTTCTGTCCAGGTAAGCAGATCTTACCTTGTCTCCCGAGATGCTCCAGACTCTCCAGATTTCGGTGTGTGTTTGTCCTGCAATCTCAGTGCTCTGATGAGTCCAAGAAAAATAACTGAGTTTCAATTTGTCCAACTTTTTCTAAGAGTATAAGAATTGGACTGACAGTTTCTAAACTCTTTCTCTCTCAGAACTGAAACTGGAAGTTGGTATATCTTTTTTCTCAGTATTTTTATTTTCGACTAGTCTCTGTCTTTATATTTAAAGTGTGTAGTGTCTTGCTTTTTAACCAGTAAGGAAATTTTGGACTTACGTTTAATCTATCCCATTAAATTTAATTATTACTATGGTTAGGTTTAATTTTCTTATCATGTTATAGGTTTTTGGTATATTTATCTCACATGTTCTTTTGCCCCTTTGCTTCCTTTTCTGACCTTTTCTCTGTGGAGTGCTTCTTTTGTTAGCTTTCAATTTTATCTGCTGTATTGACTTTTTAGTTATACCACTTTGTGTTATACATTAGCGTTTTTCCTAATGATGTTGTTTTAAGCTTCCTTTCATACAATATTATACTATTTCACAGTTAAAGACTTTACAACAGTATATCCTTTCCTTTGCTACATATGCTATAAACTCCATGTACGCGATCCTTAGGGGGGGTATTATTTGGTAATGGTTTCATGATCTTTTGAAATGTAGCAGAGTGTCATCTACCATCATATCTATCTTATCATCTATCTGTATCTATCATCATATCTATACATCTATCTATCTGTCTCATCTATCATCATCCCATATCTATCATCTATCTATCTATCTATCTATCATCATCATCATCATCATCATCATCATCATCATCATCTTTCATCATCTACCTATCTATCATCTGTCTATCTATCTTTTCCCCCTATAAATTTCCCTTTCTACTTATCCTCATTTCTTTCTTAAGATATCAGGATTCCATTTACTATCATTTCCCTTCAGGCTGAAGAACTTACAGGTCTCCTGGAGACAAATTCTTTTACCTTATTTTTAGTTCAAATGTCTTTGTATTTTGCCTTCATTTGGGGATAATATTTTCACTGGGTATACAATCGTATGTGTATATTTTATTTTCTTTTAACAATGTAAAGTTGTTATCA